>NW_028301536.1:312500-587500 GCF_042242905.1 Orbicella faveolata | reverse complement strand
CGCCATCTATGCATTTCCTCACAAGCTTAGGGACATGTTCATCGCGCCTGATGCTAAGACTTGGCCATTTAAATGCGTCCATAGCAGTGTCACTAATAGATGTCTTTATTACTATTCTTCCTACTCGCCTCTGCAGAGCTTCTAAAGTTCCGCTGTTAACTTCCCCACAACACGCCTAGGCCCCAGAAAATTACTCTAATATCGGTCTAATCATTAAAATACAAATGGCATTGGCATTTGGTAAATATTGCTGAATAATTGTTAAATGTTCACTTCGCCTTCGGTGAATAATTGTTAAATATAGGGAATCGCTCAATCAATCAGATTGCTGAAAACTCTTTGTCCAGCTCTGAAATCATTAACTCATAATTATCAGCCCCTATAATCAAAATTTAATAAATCACAAAAGTGAACAAACCATAGCTAACAAAAATAAGTAACAATAAAGATTTGCTTTGGAAAACACTCCTTGTCGAAATCTGGTTATTTATTTGTTTTGAAAGCATTTCAGTCGAAACTAAGAAATGAAATTATGATAATTTTTTGGCCTAGTAAGTAACTTTAATTTCATCTACTCGGTTGTCGTGTTTCAAGAAGATTAGAACTGACCAAACGACTATATTGCTAAGCCTGCTAACAAAGTGCCAAATTAACATGAAAGAAGACAACACAAAACTGAGCTCCAAACACTTATCACTTCCCTTTAATGAAATCCATTCTAAACTTATCTTGATAAGTGATTAATTGAGGAAAGTAACTCATAATTTTAATGACATTATGTCCAACACTCAATTTCTCATTACTTCAGCTCGCTTACAAGCGAAATAAGTTCGCAAATCTGGACCCGAAAATACAGGAGCGTGTAGAGTAGTTTAATTGCCCAAAACGTTGAAATTAAAGGCAAAGTTGTAACACTGTTCAGTTCCGATTGAATCCGCTCTTTTATTAGTGGCCACAAGCGAGAGTTTACATAGAGCCAGTTATCAATACCCCGACCATATTTTTGTTTCTAAGAATAGAATTTAGTCGCCCTATGAATTAGAACCCTTTATATTTCTGAAAGCCCGTACAACAATTTCTTGTCTAAAACAAAAGAAATGCTATTAAGGCAGGCCAGCACCTGTTCAAGCTAGGTTTAAGTGCACTTCATCCGGTATTTAATTATATTGAATCTTATTCTCTGGCAAGCAAATAGGTACAACATGATTTACTTGAGGTACTCCACAGCACAACAGATAAACACGACACACCGTGCATGAAGGCGGACTGTCTATACTCATATTCAGATTCAACAAGCCGTGAAATTTTACAGCAATGAACAACAACTCAAATCAAAGCAGCAATCTCACATCACAAAGCGATAGTTACACCGCGTTTTACGACGCTGTCTGCGTTCTAAACGCGGTGTTCTCGCTGACGGCGTTTGCTGGAAATTTCCTCGTCCTCGGCGCAATTTGGAGCAAGCCAACTTTACATAAGCCAACTAATATTCTACTCTTGGGACTCTCGCTGTCTGACCTGGCAGTCGGTTTGATTGTCCAGCCGTTGTTCATTATGGTTTTGATTTACGAAGTGAGCCAGGAAAAATATCCAGTTCTTCGTCTAATCTTCAGATCCATTCAAGCCTTCTTCGTCTCCGCTACAATTTTGACGCTCACCTCGGTCAGCGTGGACAGATGTCTTGCTCTCATACTGCATCTCAGATACGTTGCTGTCGTTACCGTAAAGAAAACTATCCTCGTACTCTGCCTCATCTGGCTAGCAAGCGTGGTGTATGCCGTAACGTTCCTCATTGACAACGAGCTACGTCGCCCAGTTTCGTTCTTCGTTGTCACTCTATGCATCGTGATAAACACATCGACGTGCTCGACGATTTATCGCATTTGTCGACGGCACCGAATTCAGATTCAGAATCAATCACTGCCAAACCAAGCCGAGGTCTTTGACATGAAGCGTTACAGAAAATCTCTCATCACCATGATAGTCTTACTAATGTTACTTATTATCTGTTATACTCCTTATATTTGCGTTCGCGCTCTTATTGCCTTCACCGATTGGCCTATCTCGCCTCGCAGAATATTTATGTTGAGATGGTCAGCCTTTCTTGTTTATCTTAACTCGTCAATCAATCCCCTGGTTTACTGTTGGCGTATTCCAGCGATGCGCGTTGCAATTAAACAGTTTTGGAAATCATTGCTTCATCGTCATTCAACTTAAAATCATTTCTCATAAAAAACTGAAAAGAACATTTAATATACAGTAACCAAAGAGATAAGTGATGTTATTGAAGGTACATGGGTATGTAAGATCGATGGCAGTCATATAATGTAATTTGCGACAAACCTATTCTGCACGGGCGTGGCGCAGGGAGCTTGGGACGGGTTTGAAGCGCGCAGTGAATTAATAGGCTTAGAGTCTGTAAATGGTATCTCCGAGAGGTTAGCATGGTAGGACATTCTAGGGTCAGCCTCCGCCGTGCGGGAGAATTCAAGCCTGATCTTCATTTACTTTGTCATACAGTAATGAAATGTTTCTTTAGCGTTGATATATAGTTAGACTCCAGTAAGATCCTATGTTAGCAAGCAATTTGTGCGGTAGTATGTCGAGAAACGACAACTTTGAAACTTAAGAGTGCTAATATTATCCCTAGGTCGGGTTCCCCGTTTATTCCAAGCTGTTGGATTGCAGGAGTTTCTTTCGTGTGCTCGTAAACCTAGTTTAAACCTTCCGAAATGTCTTGCTAAACAATTGTAACATCTATTGAGATTAAATAAATGGTACTGCAGCTAACCTGGTCAGCGGGTCTGAAATAACCGTGATGTGTGTCCGGATTTCTAGCAAAAAAAGTAAATTATTAAAGGAAGTTTTAAAGTTTACGTAATATACATGGCTACTCAGTTCAATCCAGAATTTCACCAGGAATTAGATTTTATAGTTTGGGCTTTTTGCGCACCCGCCCTGTACTCGACCCAGAAATTAACCGGTCCCCCCTCCCCCCTACCCCAGTGCTAATGCTACTCCAGTGTTGCAATTTTTTTCTCGCTGACACAAAGTCGTTTAATTAACAAATGACATCATTTGAGAATGATGTCGCAAAATAAAACAACTTGCGAAATTGAAGTGCAAATATGTCTCTTTAAGACAAATATCTGAACTCATATGGTTACGGAAAATAATTAAGAGGAGTATGTCTCAATTGGGGTCCCAAAAAGTTATTTAAAAATCACCAAATCGGACCAATCATGAAAATATGTATGGGTTATTGACCAAGTTTGTTCTGTCAAGATGGCTGGATATTGGCCAAGTTCTTTTCTTTTTGCGAGTTTATGGACCGAGAGGGAGTTGAGGCCCATAAACTCGCAAAAAAAAGAACGAGGCCAATATCCAGCCATCTTGACCGAGCAAGCTTGGTCAATACAGGATTTATTATATGGCTTTCGGGGAAATTTTCCTTGCGGGACACGGCGAGTAGTCCCGGACGGGTAAAATAGCTCCATCTTGCCCTTTCGGGTAGCCAATCACAGCTGAGAAACCAGAAACTGCAAGGAACCGCATACGATAAATGCTGCCAACGTAGGATCTACATGAGATCTGATCAGCCAAAAAAATGTATGAAGACAAGCAATAGACTGCAAGGCTGATACTACGTGAAAAACGTTTCGAGACACCAACATGACAAGAACCGATAAAGTAGGATCCCAACAGTGGACAGCTGTTTCGCCCTTTTTGGGGCTCGTCAGCACTATGTAGCGAAGATATGTAACGCCAGCCCAACAGCCAACGCATATAAAATGCAAAATGACCCGTTCACTATATCAAGTTCCCTACTTTGAACTCACTTGCGCCCCGAAATACGCGTTGCCACATCACGTGTTTCGGGGCGCAAGGAGACAAAGTGTCAAGATTGGTGTTTCGAAAAGCGAAAGAATAAATGTGGCTGGACAAGACCAGCGCAGGATTTGATTCATCTTGCCCGCTCGTGGACCTGGCCATGTAATAAATAAGTGTAACATAATAAAATTACTAATGTTGTCCAAAAGTAGCTAATAGAATGTTCAGCAGGCGCGATATTGACGCGCGACTAGTTTAGCAGCAAACATGCATTATGAGAGGCGAAACCGGACGCAGTGGATTCGTATATCCAAATGGAAATTAAACCTGCAAGTATCAAACAAATTAAGCGAATGATACACGGTTCAACATCGTTCAACTTTTGTTGATCAACAAATTTTGAACATTGTTGCGACTTGTCGAAACGTTGCTGCAACTTGTTGAATACTCATTCAACGTTTGTTGAGCAACAACTACACATTTTGGAGCGAAGTTGAAATGGCGGGGTTTTTTTAATGGTAAACTAGTCAGCAGCATTCTGCGAACTGCACTTGTAAAACTTGTTTATTCTCCGACGCGTTTCGTCTAACTATTGTAGACTTCTTCAGGAAAGTCTACGATAGTTAGACGAAACGCGTCGGAGAATAAACAAGTTTTGCAACTGCGGTTCGCAGAGTGCTGCTCACTGGTTTACCTTTTAAAAAAATTGTTTAAAAAGATTGTTTAAAAAAAATGTTGAAAAAATTCCCTTAAAAAAATTGACTGGTGTTATCAAAACTCCTTTCGAACTCAGCTGATTTCAACTCTTCGGCCGCCATGTTCATATTGCCATGAAACCACGTGACACCAACGATTGGTTGAAGTCGTTCAGCAAGCGGCAACTTGTTGAACGGAATAGAGCCAAGCTCTATTTTTGTTAAACAACGTTCAACAACTTTCTACATGTTGAAAGGCATATTTCAACTTTCAACACCACATGATTCACTGTTCAACATTTGTTGAACAGAAGCTGCAACATTTGTTGCTCAACAAATGTTGAACCGTGTATCCTTGGCTTTAGTTCAACATAATTTACTTTGGATATTCCATTTAATTTGACACAACAAAAATAGCCCATCAAGCTGTCAAAGGCAGATTTAGCAATGTACCACAACACAAATCAAAGTAATTACTCCACACCAGGCCACGTGAAAGCTAGCAAGGCATTCTCGTTGACAGCGGTCGGCGATAAAAATTTCCTAGTGTAAATTTGTTGCCTTGTTGTTTAATAAAAATGTTAACATATTGACCATTATTCCAATAATTATCAAGAATTAAGTCGCCAGCCTTTTTTGAGTTATAAACATTTGAAGTTAAGATTAAAGGCTTTTATGGAAAGTTTCTGGTAGCCTGTAACATGTACGTCAAGATGATAATAGCAACTCGTTCACTTAATGAATAGGTTCTAAATGGCTAAAACCGAATTCATGCTTACTAGATCTAGGCAGAGGCTAAGAACTCTCACAGAGTCCCCGACACTTAATGATTTTTCAAAATAGCAAGGTCACTACAGCAAAATCACTCGGAGTGACCATCTATGACAAACCTGATTGGAGTGGCCACATCGAAAAAGTAACAAACAAATTCGATTCTAGCATTGGGGCCATTAAACATGTAAGACACCTTGTCCTTCAAGCGACCTTACATCTAATATATCAAGCTCTGATACAGCCACACTTTGACTATTGCAACACTGTTTGGGAAAACTATGGGATAACTTTTCGGAATAAATTACAAAAGCTACAAAGTGGAGCAGCCCGTGTTTTGACCTACTCAAACTATGACGTAGATGGTGGATACCTGTTCAAACTTTTAGAATGGAAAAATCTAGCATACCAGCAGCAGATTCAAAGAGCTGTGATGGTCTCTGCACGGGTTGGCTCCAGACTATCTAAGTTAAAAATTTGAGAAGCGAGAAACCGCATATAACCTGAGGGACTCTGACAATAAACTCAGTGTTCCACTAGCACGCACAAGCGCGCAAACTAATACAAAATAGCTTTCGTTATGGTGGCACCATTCTTTGGAACAGTCTTCCTTGTGACGTAACGAGTCTCTTTGGCAATTCAAACGCCTCCTCAAAGAATTTCAGTAACGCAATCAGTTTACATCAATTGACATTATATAGGATGCCAGTATCGACTACTCCATTCACGCACAAGTACTATCAACTACAATTATTCGCCGAAGGTGAAGTGAACATTGGTGAATATTAACCAGGACGAAGTCGAGATCAATATTAAAGATGAAATTAAAGGCAAAGTTGTAAACACGGTTCAGTTCCAATTAAATCTCTTTTATTAGTGGCCACAAGTGAGAGTTTACGTAGAGCCAGTTATCAAAACCCCATGTTTTTATTTCTGAGAATAGAATTTAGTCGCCCTGTGAATTATTGATCCATTTTTTCTTCTCTAAAACAAAAGAAATGCTATTAAGACAGACCAGCACCTATTCAAGCTAGGTTTAAGTGCACTTGGACTTCATCCGGTAGTTAATTATCATTCAATCTTATTCTCTGGCAAGCAAATGGGTATAACATAATTTATTTGAGGTGCTCCACAGCACAACAGATATACACGATACACCGTGCATGAAGGCGGACTGTCTATACTCATATTCAGATTCAACAAGCCATAAAATTTTACAGCAATGTACAACAACACAAACCAAAGCATCAATTCTACTTCAGGAAGCGAAAGTTACGCCGAGTTTTACGACGCTTTCTGCGTTCTAAACGCGGTGTTCTCGCTGACGGCGTTTGCTGGAAATTTTCTTGTCCTCGGCGCAATTTGGAGCAAGCCAACTTTACATAAACCAACTAATATTCTACTCTTGGGACTCTCGCTGTCTGACCTGGCAGTCGGTTTGATTGTCCAGCCGATGTTCATTACGGTTTTGATTTACGAAGTGAGCCAGGAAAAATATCCAGTTTTTCGTCTAATCTTCAGATCCATTCAAGCCTTCTTCGTCTCTGCTACAATTTTGACGCTCACCTCGGTCAGCGTGGACAGATGTCTTGCTCTCATACTGCATCTCAGATACGTCGCTGTCGTTACCGTAAAGAAAACTATCCTCGTACTCTGCCTCATCTGGCTAACAAGCGTGGTGTATGCCGGAACGTTCCTCATTGACAACAAGTTACATCGCTCTGTTTCGTTCTTTGTTATCGCTTTATGCATCGTGGTAAACACATCGACTTGCTCGACGATTTATCGCATTTGTCGACGGCACCGAATTCAAATTAAAAAACAAGAACTGACAAACCAACCCGAGGTCTTTGACATGAAGCGTTACAGAAAATCTCTCATCACCATGATAGTCTTACTAATTTTACTTATTATCTGTTATTCTCCTTATATTTGCATGCGCGCTGTTGCTAACTTCACCGATTGGCCTTCCTCGCCATACAGAACATTTATGATGAGATGGTCAGCCTTTCTTGTTTATCTTAACTCGTCAATTAATCCCCTTATTTACTGTTGGCGTATTCCAGCAATGCGCGTTGCAATGAAACATTTTTGGAAATCATTGGTTCATCGTCATTCAACTTAAAATCGTTCGTTTTAGTGTCAGCCTACAACATGCTTCCAACTCAAGCTTGGTTTAGTTTCTTTTTCTTCGCTAAAGAGAATTAAGCTTTTTGCATTGTGATTATTTATTTAGCACTGTTATATTGTTAGATCGCAGTGAGATACTTTCTAACAAGTATTTTTATGCAGTATATTAAAATACGACATCCTAAAACCTTAAGTTTGGCACTACACTGCCTTGGTCGGGGACATATATTTCCCCCTCTTTTTGCCAGCTGCCGGATTTCAGATGTTTTCCGTGTTCGGCTTTGATGTTCATAGTTTTAACCTTAATTTCAGAATCACAGAAGGCCCTCCAGCAACCGATTTTATCAATCTTATTGTCGGCTGCGTTGTAAATTCCGTGTTTTCTTTCATCGCATTCACAGGAAACAGCCTTGTTACGTGGGTGTTGTTGGCTCAAGATTGATTAATTTCAAATTTGAGCCAGGAACACCCAACACGTCCCAAAAGGGTGGCCAAACGCGTGCAACATGTTGCGCCCAACAATGTTGTGTTAAAATGTCGCGAGCTTAACAGGTCGCAGAAGGCATTTGTTTCAAAGTAATTACTTTAGCATCAATGGTTATTATTACAGTTGTGTCTGCAGTCAAATATTCTTTTGTTTCAAAAGGCATACAATCATGGCGAACGGATCAATTAGGAGTAGAATTGACTCTTCCGCCTCGTTCGCATGTCAAACGGCTGATAACTGTAAAAACAGCTATGAGGCAAATCGGAGTTTCAAGAATCATTGCATTGGGCATGCGTTTTTAGCCCTCATTTATTTGCTTCTTTTTTTATTTGAAAAAGAAAATAAAGAATACGAGGAATTGGGGAGAAAAACGCATGCGCGCTGCACTAATTCTTAAAATTGAAATAGGTCATTTCCGAGTTGCCTTTTGCCTCTGCGTCAAAACGAGTTTCGCGCGAAACCATTCAACATATGACAATGAGTTCCGCCCGCAGGTTCATTTTCATGTAAATCAAACTCACTTTCATATGAAAGGTTTTGCCCGAGGACTAGTTTTAAAACAGAGGTACAAGGTAACTCGGAAATGGCCTATTATAAAGGATGAAGACAGTGTCGGCTACTCCATTTAAGTACAAGTGCCGTTAACTATTAGAGAGATTAAGCATGACGTTACGTCAAACGGCAAACGGTAAAAATTAAACTTTTGCCGTCTGTCTTCAGCTGTCTGTACAGTTGGGTGAAAATATTTGTATTTGCGGTTAATAGTAGAAGACATTTTTCTATTTTTGTGTGATTTATTTAAGGATTGCAAGAAAAGAATGAAAAATCAGAGATAATCTTTGCCGTATGCCGTCTGCCGTAAACGTCATGCTTAAACTCTCTATTATTAGCTCTCCAAAAAGTATATATCACAAACGCGAATGAACTCTGCCTCACAAAAATAAGTGAAAATAAAGCTTTGCTTTAGAGAACACTCCTTAGCGAAATCTGGGTATTTATTTGTTTTGAAAGCATTTCAGTCCAAAGCAGTAAATAAAGTTATTATAAATCTAGTTTGGCTTTCCAACTTTATCTATTCAATTTTTTTTTCATGAAGAATGTTGGCTCTGGCGGTAAAAATCTCTGAGTAAGCCTGCTAGCTAAGTGCCAAATTAACAAGAAAGATGGAGAAGACAACACAACACTGAGATCGAAACGACACTTATCAGTTCCCTTTAATGAAATCCATTCCAAAAATATCTTGGTAAGTGACTAATTCACTAAAGTAACTCATGATTTAATGACGTTATGTCCGCCACTTAATTTGGCACTAATTCAACTCACTTACAAAGGGAACAAGTTTGAAAATCTGGACACAAAAATGCAGGAAAGTATAGAGTGGATCACCTGCCAGCAAGTTGTAATTAAAGGTAAAGTTGTAAACACTGTTCAGTTTCGATTAACTTACTTTTGTTACTGCCCGCAAGCAATTGTAGGCCTATCAGTCATTACTTCATTTTTCCTGAAAGCAATTATCCGTCTAAAACAAAGGAAATGCTATTAAAGCAGAGACTTATTCGGCAAGCTAGGACTAAGTGGACATGGGCTTTATCCGGTAGTTAATTAGTTGTAGTTAATTTATTCTCTGGCAAGCAAATGGGTATTACGTAATTTACTAAAGGTGCTCCAAAACAGAACAGATAAACTCGAGACACAGTGCATGAAGGCCGACTGTCTACACTCATATTCAGATTCAACAAGCTGTGAAAATTTACAGCAATGTACAACAACTCAAATCAAAGCAATAATCCCACATGGAGAGGCGAAAGTTACACCGAGTTTTACATCGCTGGCTGCGTTCTAAACCCCGTGTTCTCGCTGACGGCCTTTGCTGGAAATTTCCTCGTCCTCGGTGCAATTTGGAGCAAGCCAACTTTACATAAGCCAACAAATATTCTACTATTGGGACTCTCGCTGTCTGACCTCGCAGTCGGTTTGATTGTCCAGCCGATGTTCACTGTGATTTTTATTTACGAAGTGAGCCGGAAAAATTTTCCAGTTCTTCGTCTAATCTTCAGATTCATTCAAGCCTTCTTCGTCTCTGTTACAATTTTGACGCTCACCTCGGTCAGCGTGGACAGATGTCTTGCTCTCATACTGCATCTCAGGTACGTTGCTGTCGTTACCGTAAAGAAAACTATCCTCGTACTCTGCCTCATCTGGCTAACAAGCGTGGTGTATGCCGGAACGTTCCTCGTCGACAGGGAACTTCATCGTTCTGTTTCGTTCTTCGTTATCGCTCTATGCATCGTGGTAAACACATCGACGTGCTCGACGATTTATCGCATTTGTCGACGGCACCGAATTCAGATTCAGAATCAATCACTGGCACACCAACCTGAGGCCTTTGACATGAAGCGCTACAGAAAATCTCTCATCACCATGATAGTCTTACTAATTTTACTTATTATCTGTTATTCTCCTTATGTTTGCATGCGCGCTGTTGTTAACTTCACCCATTGGCCTCCCTCGCCATACAGAGCATTTATGTTGAGATGGTCAGCCTCGCTTGTTTATCTTAACTCGTCAATTAATCCCCTTATTTACTGTTGGCGTCTGCCAGTGATGCGCGTTGCAATGAAACATTTTTGGAAATCATTGGTTCATCGTCTTTCAACTTAAAATCGTTCGTTCTAATGAGCCTTCAACGTGTTTCAACTCAAGCTTGGTTTAAATTCTTTTTCTTTGACAAACAAGCTTAACATTTTTTTTTTCTGTTTATTTCGTTCGCGCTTGTATATGGTTAGATCACACTAAGATCGTTTCTCACCAAGTTGTTTATGTAACATATTAAAATAGGACATCCTAAAACCTCAAAGTAAGCACTGCACTGCCTTGGTCAGGGGCATATGTTTCCCGCTTTTTGCCAGCTGCTGAATTTCAGGGTTTTCCGCTCTGGGCATGGCTGTATTTAGTTTTATGATCTCTTTTACACAAATAATTGTAACATCTTTCGAGAATAACTTAATTGCAAGGTGGCTTCACTGGCCAGCGTGTTTCATATATGATGTGTGTCTAGATTTGTACATGAAGAAGTAAATTATTTAAAGAAATTCTAAGCTTACTGAATTAAGTTGCCAGTTCGCGTAGAACATGAGTGTCCCCAAATAATTAACACTCTTTCCACGCGATTTCCTCTTATTTCCTGAAGTCTATCGATTAAACCATCAATCCATCAATACTTTGCTATTAAACTTTGTAGGACTTTTCAAATCCGCTATGACAAATAACAATTGTAAACTAGTTTTTAGGCACGCTACCAAATGCCCATTTATTTCCTTTGAGATACTTTTTGAAAAAAAAGTACTTGTGAACTGTCCGCGAACCCTTAAGAGATAGTATAGTCTGGGGCCGAAGCAGGAGTGATCGTTTTGATGACGTTTTAAGGAAAAAACGATGCATTTTTTTCTGTTTAAGTAATAAGGGTATTTAAACATTCATTAATTTCGAGCGGAATATAAATGGACTAGACTATTTACCTTGCCCTGCAGGAAAATTTCCGAAATAACCCGAAGGTCTTGAAAAATAATCCAAAATATCGAACCAGAAACTTCGAATGGAAAATGCGCTTTCCTGAAATTTGTTTTTATCTACCAGTGCCAGGCCTCCCACCAGTTTTAGACCATATACACGGCTACTAAGCTCAGTCCCAGAAACTCCGAGTCAGTTCTGGTGAATTTTATCCGGAATTATATTCCGGATCGAGCTTTTTGCGTAACATTTATTCCAACCATAACCAATTTACTGGTTACCCCGCGCAACAGCCGACATAAATGAAGCATTGATGTGAAGTTTATATGAAATAATTCATATATGAACTGCGGTTGTAGATGAAAGTAAAGAATGATCATCGCAGTAAATTTTCCAATTTAAGCAACTGGAAAGAAGAAGCCTGAAAAAATCAGGGCTTCAACGGGATTCCAAGCCGTGACCTCCGCGATACCGGTGCGATGCTCTACCAACTGAGCTATGAAGCCACGCATTCATTCATTCTTTCATTCATTCATTCATTCTTTCATTCATTCATTCATTCATTCATTCATAACTGTTGCAAAATTTGCTGGTTAATTAGCGGAAGACGAATTTTGCGCGAGGTGTCGAATAAAGCAAAACAACTAGCTAAGTTAACTGCAAACACGTGCTCTTTCAACCAAACATCTGGTCAAAAGAAACAATTAAGAGAAATAGGTTTCATTTGGTTTCTCAAAAAGGTTGAAATTATTTTTTTCAATATTGCAGGGCTGTCAGTCAATGTTATGATACTTCGGAAAATAATCAAAAGTTTAATTAAATTTTCTGCTCAACTAGAAATCTGCTAAAGTCACTGGATTGGACCAATAGTGGAAAATGTAACATTAATTAAAGCTACATCACTGTTGTCCGGAAGAAGCTGACAAAAGGTCCGGTTGGGGCGATATTGACGCGTGACAAGTTTTTGCTTCAAACATGCATTACGAAAGGCGAAACCCGACCGGGTAGTTTCGTACCTCCATTTGCAAATTAAAACATCCTGTAAAGCTTTCTGCAGAAGTTTACATAGAAAAATCGTTCCGCGTGAGCCTGGTTTGAAGAAACTACCATGACAAGCCCTGTGAGAGAAAATATCAATAGCACAGAACAAATCACAGATGGCCTTCCAACAAGAGATTTGAACAGTCTTATAGTCGGCTGTGTTGTAAATTCCGTGTTTTCTTTCACCGCATTCACAGGAAACGGCCTTGTTCTTGGTACGATTTGGAAAACACCATCTTTACACTCGCCTTCGCACGTCCTTCTTTTTGGGCTCGCTTTGTCTGATTTCGGCGTCGGTTTTATCGTTCAACCGCTGTATGTAATTTGCTTGCTACTTGAAATTATCACGCAGAAATATTTGCTCGTCGTATGGACAGCGTACAGAGTGACTCAGGCGGTATTTGTTTCCGCTACGGTGTTAACACTAACAACAGTAAGCATCGACAGGTTTCTCGCTCTGTATCTTCATTTAAGATACCCAGGTGTTGTTACAGCCAAGCGCGCGACGATCACGTTGCTTACGATCTGGATAACAAGTCTAGCTTACGCTTTGACGGGTATAGCTAACAATGATTTGCATCGTGTGCTCTGCGTCTTCCTCATATCTTCGTCTCTGCTCGTTAACTCCTTCCTATATTCGATGATTTTCCGAATCGCCAGACATCATCAGAACCAAACTCAAGACCAGGCGCACATTTACGGAGGGGCAACTTTGAGTAGAAAACGTCACAGAAATGCCGCTGTCAGCATGTTTGTGGTGTTTCTTTTATTGTGTGCTTGTTACTTGCCTTACCTATGCGTACGAATTGCAATCAAGCATGCGCGCTGGCAGATCAGAATCGTTCGCCTGGCTCTCAGTTGGTCTGGTGTCCTTGTTTACATCAACTCGTCCCTAAACCCATTTGTGTACTGCTGGCGCATGCGTGAACTACGAGCAGCAATGAAGGACTTTGCGAAGAACCACATGTTTTGCAATGGCTGATGACAGTGTACAGCTGTAACTGCAGATGTAACAGACGTACATGTCATTGAGCCGAATCACAGGAGAAGCATCTAAATCGCAGTCTAACAGCAGGATCAATGACATTTTAAAACTATTCACTCTTTGGTTACCGTTAAATTATAAGCTGAGAAAGAATTAAGTTACTCAGTAAATGATTTGCTATTTTCAAGTTGAGGTGGAATTACGGTAGAGACGCGCGTATTAGACTTTATTATAATAAGAGCCTAGTGAAATTTAACCTTAACAGGAGCCAGACGTTCAACTTGTAAAACTCGTTTAGCCTAAATATTCAAACAGGTTCTAAGTTCATGCTTAACACAGACCACGTTAAACCTTGAGCCACTGCCGGCGGACGCTTCATCAGCGGCCAAATGCAAAACCAGCACAAATTGTATGTACAGTAATGGTTACAAAAACCAATTAAGGTTGCCGGAACGGAGCAAAATAGCAATTTATGGTTTGGACTAGGGACGTTTTGTTGCGCGCCGTGTGTAGTAGAATGATGGATCTCAAAAGACCTGTGAAACAGCCAAAAGTTTAGTCGTTAGGCGAAAAATTCAACATTTTTACTGTTAGTCATAAAAAAATTAACCATAAAAAAATTCTCGAACGACGATTTTTCATTTTGAAAGTGCCAATCCTTCTTTTTATGAAAGCGTCATACATTCTTTCCTGGTACCCAAAAGAAAAACAGTTTACCCAGGCCGCTTTGGAGGCGCGACCTGAGAGTCACTAACGCTCATTGAGGAAGAGAATTGCGTGACCACCCAAAGTAACGGCTATGTAAGAAACTTAAGTATCCTGTTTCTAGTGCCCGGCCTCGCAATATCGCTCCTTCCAGTTCGCTGCACCAAAAAAAAAAATGACCATTAGTTTAAAAAGCACTTTACCGTTTCCAACTCTTTCGTCCCTCACTCTCATTTAAACCAACACGTGCATGGCAGGGAGAAGGAAAAAAAATAAAAATTTGTAAGCGGTTCCTCTCATACTGGAGTTTCGTTTTAATGGTGTGTTGGAATACACCTCAGCTACTATTACAATGAAAGATTAAGATAACCCCCCCCCCCCTCCCGCGTGTCATTGATGGGGGAAAACATGGCTTGCTTTGGTTTAAGCGCGAATTCGTCTTTGATTCGGGGAAGGAGAGGGTCATTTCTCTTTTCATTCCGTCCACAGTTGTAAACAGGAACACGTTTAACCCCGGAAATACTTGCAGCGTATGCGCGTGCATTCCAGCGTATCAAATACATACAGATGTTGTTTTAAGACTCTTGCAGCGGGAAAGAAGTCATTGTGCTCCGCGAAAAACAGGGGGATCCTTTCCATGTAACCTCCGTAGTGGTGGCTTCGGCCGGGGGGGGGGGTCTGGGGGTGGGGCTGCTCTTTTTCTCTGAAAATACAATCTTTGAGCAATCTAGGCATGAACTGCTTTAAAAAGTATAGCTCCTGGATAACGAACTAAGGAGATCTCTTTTCCTTTTACAGTCGTAATTAGAGGCATATCTCATGCACGATCTAAGAGAATGAGTCAACGTCGTGTGAAATTTAAGGGTATTCTCCAACCGAATTCCCTACAAAGGTGTAGCCTAGTACAGCTACATTTTGACTTTTCGTTTTAGGGTTTATCTGCTGTATCCGCTTGTTTCTTTCTTGTCGCTGCCTTCACTTTTCCAGGCCTGAGGCCGTCCACTCGTGTACTAAGCAATTGCGGTTGGATGCCAATGGTTTTGTAGTCGCATTATGTTGAGAGTGGTGTTTCTCCTGCCATGCTAGACCGATATCAGCACCGAGAAGTAAGGCAGTGCAGAGTTCAGGACGTGCCAGTTTGGTGGGAAAAGCGTCTCTGTGTTTGTTCTAGTTAACTGTCACTGCGCTTGATCCAGGAAATAAGTGGTCCGATCATTGAAACTGTTTCACGAAAATACACGTACAACAAACCATTGTAGCCAGACATTTATAACAGTATTTTTATAACCATAGCTGACAAGTTAAAAGCTTCAGCAAACCATAAGTACTACATGCTACGGAATTTGCAAAAGCATGATTAGATTGTTAATAAGGCTTCTGAATTACGGATTATAAACAGAGGGAGGCACATTTAAAGATAAGGTAAAGAGTTTACTTCAATATTCTGAGTATTTTCCATACTTCAGGTTTACAGCTCGAGGACCTCGACTCGATTTGACAGTCTTGAAAGCTTGGTCTAAGGGAGCTGGAATGGGTTTAGTGTATTCAAATTTCATTTAATTTACTATGTGAGCGATTGACTGAGAGAAAAGAAATAATTTTGACTCAGTGCCACTTTTTATCAACTGGGTAACTGAATAGTAAAAAAAAAACTGTTCGATAGGTTCGCTCTAGTACACAAAAAAGGAGATAAATATAACATAAAAGTAAGTATTGCTCTTAGGCCATCGTAGCTTGATTAAAGAAATATAACGCAAGTAACGTTACTTCTCTTAGTGTGCTTGTATGTTTCCTTTCTTTTTTTCGCTTTCTTTTGTCTTCCTTTGGCTTTGCACATTTGCGCATTTAGCTTTGCTTCACTATTTTTTATTCCATTAAAATAATGATCATGTGTGCCGTGTGCGGATGACAGCATTTTTTGGGGCTGGCTGTGTCGGATATGCTGGCTTAGGCGCAAGTGAGGAAAGGTTAAGATCGCTCTTAATCTAACTTATAGAAAATGATTTGCAGGAAGAGCTGATTTGGCCTTCGCTATCCAGAAAGAGAGCACATAACTGTGTAGGTCAGCAGGGACCTCAGAGCCAGTTTATTACGTCGTCATCATAATCATCATCATCATCAGCTTTATTTGAAAACACGGTAAATACATCAGGCATTAACAATTTAATATAAAAGCTACAACCTATTACGGAAGACTATGTATACAGATTAATCTTCTCTAATTTAAAATATTGCTAACTGTTAAAGAAACGTAAACTAAATTAAAGCCTGTTTTACATGAATGCCGTGTCGGAATTAAGTAACAATCGTCGGAAAGCTTAAAAACGCACATGTAAGTTCCGTGCCTGTCATGTATTACACCGCCGGATGCGAAAACCCAACACCACATTGTGGACAAAGGCAAAGTTCATCCCCTCTACAACACCCCCCTTTCCCCCTTCCTCCCCCCCCCCCCCTCCCCCCTCCCGCAAACAAAATTTTGGTGATTGAGGCAAGAGCTAAACTTGACTGATTCAAATTCATAATGAACTACTGTCCTATTCTACTCTTATCAAGAAACTGTCCATAAAATCTCTAATGCGGACCCAGTCTTCTGGCCCCTGCGGGCACAATAGCTACCTCATTACATGGAATTTTCGCGACACATTTATTTCGCGATTTTGAGGTGCGCATATCTCGCGACACTTCAATTCCGCCATTTTGCCGAAATTTTGTATTTTGAGTCACTTTAACTTCGCATTTTCGAGTTACACACAATTTATTTCCTTGGCAATGTTACTTAAACATGTCCTTGAATTTAGTAAACCGACTTTATGAAAGGTTCAATAACGTCAAAAGTAACAACGCAACGGCTGGACTTTATGTTAACAGCAACATAATGTCGAGGAAAAGGTTGTTGTTATTCATCGTGGTATATGCAATAATAAAGTGTATTATCGTTTGTCTCAGCCGACCTTTGTGATATAAGTGATACCGTGCAATCAGACGACCTTATCGCCTGAAGAAGACTAGCAGTAAGCAGTCGAAACGTCGCGATCTACATCTCAAGTGACTACATCGTGAGACAAACGATAATACACTTTATTAGTAGTAACATAATGTGTCTCACTTAATTTTCGGGTCATGTTATGTTCGCGACACTTATAGTTCGCGTCACTTTTATCTCGCAGTTTTTTTTTCCCGAAATTCGCGAAATTTACGTGTCGCGAAAATATCATGTAATAAGTTTCTGTCTGTTCCGCGATGCTTCATTGTCAGAAATATTAATTCTGCTCACTTACTGTGTTAGACCAGTCTTCTTTTCCCGCCCTATAGCGCCTGAATTCAATCCATACATAGAGGGCGCAGGGAAGGAAGAGTCAGTGACTGGACTGTTACTGTGCAAGTGAGATCGTCACCTCGTTCAGTAAAGTTTAAACTGCGCCAAGTTTATCAGGCAATATTTTCCGAGCTGTCATGCGACGGCCCACTAGATCCGTCTCCGGGGTACGATTTGTTCTAGACTGCTGGCAGTCTGTTTTCCTCTCGAAATTCAGCAGCGATTATGAGGAATGACGCTTTAGCGTGAGGGGGAATGGGACGAGACATGGGCGCGGCACGCACGAGAAGAAAAACATAGTAACATAACCCTAACCCTAACCCTAGCCCTAAGGTTTTTTCTCGTCTCGCCTTTTTCCCCACTCGGCCACCGCCATACCGCCCTTTTGCGTTCGCGATGACTAAACACTCGTCTAAGTGACCCTACGAGAAAAACCCGGCGGCTTCCAGCAGACTAGATCTGTTCCACTCTAGAAACACGAATCCTTTCGCCAGTGAGTGGGCTGTCAGTGTCCGTCATGAGCCCTCTTGCTTCTGACGGCCCCTCCCGGGTACGATACGGTATCGACGGGGCTCGAGACGTCCATCTACACGTCACCAGTGCCCAGCAGTCCCCAAGGCTGCAACTGAGTCCCAGGTAACGCTTACCAAACTTACAAGCTATGAAGACACCTACAGCAAAAAGTATTAACGCGAAGACGGTGAAGGCGAGAACTGATGGCGTGTCAGGTGCAATCGTAGTCTGAGACGGCATTGGTAACACGATCCGCGGCGCGTACGTAAGATCTCGCTGGGGGACCAGGCCATTCGGATACAAACCGTTGACATTGTACCATATTGCCTTGAAGAACGACTTGCTCAGATCTTTAGAGTAGAACTTGACAGTCATGGAGTGTGATACGGAGCGAGAGAGAGGCGGTGAGCTCTTTCCACTGAACCTACACACATTTTCACTTTGGCTGTTGCAGCATTTTTTTGTTCTACCAAAATCAGTAAAATTAACCTTTTCCAGCGAAATAAAATTGTTTGTACAATTCGGAGACAGTGAAAAGTTAACGAAAAGCAGCTTGATGTAGAAGCCTGGATCTTCGGTGACAAGACTCCAGGTACAATCCACTGTTTTGCTGGGTGGATGTCGATTGATTGTCGTGCTGGTTAGTATTCCTGTGGCTCTTCCAGTCACGTTTAACACTGTCGGTCCACAGGACACTTCGTCGGTCTTTGCACAAAATCCTACCATGTCAAGAAAGAAAGACAAAAAGAAAAACAAAATCCATTTTATAATCATTGCAATAATCATTTTACTGAGGTCTCGTTCACACTACGCCGGAGGAATTTAAAAACGCAACAATCACCAGCCATTTTGGATTTGTTTTTCAAAAAATCCCGGGCAGGGAAATCACAGGATTACCGTGAGGTCATCGTTTTCAAAAAACTCTGTTTTCAAAATGTTTTCTTTCCACACGAAAACGAAAACCCGGCCTTTTTCAAATTCCTCCGGTTTAAAGAGCGTTTTCGAAAAGCTCCGTTCTCGTGACGGATTAATGTGGACGGTAGGCCTAACCGCAGAAATAAAGCTGAGTTTTCAAATGCGTGGACGGAGCCAAAACTGAAACCTCACGCTATAGAAAATCTTTAGAACCAGAGTGAAGATTTCGTGACAAAGGCAGAAGAAGTGGATGTACTAGAGTAGTTTCGAAAAAACATAAAGTTTACTCAGTCCTTTCTTCTTCGCCCTAAAAGTGGATCAGCAACTCAGAGGTGCTTCCATTTTGTAAAGCTAAAAGGGCGACGAAAGATGGAAAAGCAATATCAACAATGTTTATGAGTGTCCAATGCAAATTTTTCACTCTTTTCCAAATTCTGACAGAACTGTATTTGCACATTTGTTTTAATGCATATATGTACATATATATATGTATTTTTCTTTTGGTGTTATTGCTGCCGAATCTAAATGTGGGAGATAAAGTCAATTACTGAAGTTCTTTAGCTGGTTTTACCAACTTGTTTACGGCAAATTCATGCCACAGTATAATTTACATATATTAATTTACAAAGTCCTTTTTCAAACATTCAGAATAAACTGGAAGAAAAAATAACATAATTGTTCGGTATAATACAGAAAATGGCAGATCTGTTTCTACCGACAAACGGTGTTAATATTCCTGATACCATATACTGTGATTCGTAATATAACATCTCACCATCGTGGCGGTTTAACCGACTTGAATGTTTTTATCTGATGATGACTCTAAATTTACCTTTTCAAGCGTTAACCATCTTAAAGTAAACGCCTTACCAGAGCGATTTGAAGTAGATTCATTCCATTTTCCATCTTCTTGGCAAATAAATGATTTCAGCTGACCAACTTGTTGATATCCGTCTTTGCAAACAAAGTCAGCTTTGTCCCCATGATGGAAAGAAATGGAATTTCCTTCTTGTGGAGTTTTCAAAATGGCGCCATCGACGGGCGATTTCAGTTGTTGCGTGGAACACGTGCCGTTGTTTAATGTGACGAGCCGCTTTCTTCGTAACAATGTGTTCCGGCCATGGACTTCGAAGCTCTGAGCAACCACAGTTAGGGTTTGGACGACAATTACGGCGAGAAAAAGGCGAAAGATTTTCATTTTCGCTCCGTGAGTCAGGATCCAACCAAATATCACGCTTGAATCGGTTAACAATAATTCATACGCATGATTAGCTCTTGTTTCCAATGTCTTTTTATAACACGGGCGGTACTTTTGGAAAAGAACCGAAAGAAGAACACCTACTGCTTACAATGGCCACTCAGAATAAATGCAGTTCCCTGTACCTGCTAAACTACATCGGTAAACACAAACGCTTTGATCTCCGTTGCCGTAAAGTTTATTCTTCCATTTGTAATACCACTTGCGTTCTGTCGAGCGAGTCGTTCAGTCTCAGGCCCTATTCTTGGCTTACACTGTCACGCAATAAAAAAAAAAAAAATTCAAAAACCATCCAATGGATCAAGTCAAGAAATTGTGTTGTTATAGGAGATTGATAAAGAAGACACTTCTCCCAGTTTTAAGTCTGTGCGTTTTCCCAAACTTCAGATATCCGTCGAAATATTTTGCACAAATTTACAGAGTCCAGTGTGAAGTCGCCATGTTGGTGTACCATGGAGGTACACCAACATCGCGGCCGAAAAATAGTGTAAACATCTGGAACTTACTTTGGCTATCTAGGCGACTGATTATCTGAACTGATGAAGTTAACATTTAATAAATAAGGCACTTTCCCTATTACTTTAACTTCTAAAAAGGCTAAAACTCACGAGATAAGTATGTGTTTTCTGACAAACGCGTTCGTAGCTTTATGTCACGCACCGCCATAACTCCGAGCCTGTTTTCAGAGGAAGCAAGCTATTGAGCTGAAAAGCTGTTCACAGATATAAATTTACCCCTTCTTATGTCTGATGAGGATAATAACTTTAGTGGCTCTTTAGTTTTGGATTTTAGAAAATGATGACGTCACGTGCAACCCAAGAATAGGTCCTAGACCACGTAAAATCGTCTAAATTTTTTTCCGAAAATTCTCAAATAATCTTCTAAATATCTCGGAAAACTCTCGAAATATCTCTTATTTTTCTGGTAAAAATACACAAATTTTGAATCAATAAGGCCAAAATTTTTAAAGTTTTCTTGTAATAGTAGAAGGAGTCGAGGAAGAAGATTCAGGAACTTCGATGCTACCAACATCTGCCATTTTGGAAGATTGCTGCTTTAGCCCTCTTAATGATATGGAATACATTTTGCGAGTGGGAAATCGCTGAACTGAACTGTTTCTGGTATAGAACAGAGTATTGTTTCAGGAAAATAGCGAGGAAAACACAGGGCTTAGCCAAAAAAGCCACCAATGTTTCTAAATATCTCATGTTTTCTATATATCTTGGAAACTTCTAAATATCCCTCAAAATATCCGAATATTTGTGGAAAGGTCTAGCCAAGGAGCGGGATGATCAAAAACTTGCCCAAATGTGGTTTCTTTTCCAAAACTGCCCGAAGTATCTTTAATTTCAAAATTAATATGACTGCACTCATAAGAGTTGGGCAAAACGCAACAACGCTTGTAAAAAGACGCTCTACTGTCGCCTAGTTTTCGAGAGTTGGCAACTTTATTAAGGGATGTTTCTATCAGAACTGAAACGAACTACAGCACAAGTTACTTTTTGACTTTTTTAAAAAACTTGATTACATGTTTTATTGCTACCAGCTGCTTTACTCAAAAACTGAACTTTCTCCACCGCTAGCTGCTTTTCATTTCGCTTCACCGTATATCATGCAGGTATATTAAAATTTCCACGATTTCAGTAATTCTCGACAGTTATTCGACAATTCCATTTTTGAAATCTTTTTGATAACTTTTCAGTGGATCCTATTCTAATAAAAATCTGACAAAATTGGGCGTGGTTAAGGGTGATAACGTTTTCTAAATTTTGAAGGACTATGCTATTGTCTATGCGTTCTCGGCGCTCCCATAGCGGGTTCTCGAAACCGAGGAAGCCCTAGCATCAACAGGCACCGTCCTCTGGGCCCTTCCACTTGAATGCGCTTCTTGAATGTCCCCTCGGATGGGACTCGTCTCCGGGGAAGGCTCTCGCCGAGGCGACAGACGTGGCGACCGCTGACTTCTCTTAGCCGCAATCCATGCGCAACAATATTCCAGGCTACACTGAGGCCCAAGGAAACGCCGGCCAAGTTTGCACGCCACGATTGCCAAAACAACAAAAGCGACAATGCTGAATATAACCGTGGCGGCTATGTAGGTGGGATCGGTCGAATCATCCTGTACATTACCACTCGATGATCTTTCGAATTTAATTTTCTCAGGGTAATCTGAATCGTCTTTTGGTATGATACCATAAGGATAAAATCTATTTACGTTATACCACTTGGCTGAAAAGCTGGAAGAGTTTGATTCTTTGGAAACGAAATTTACGATCATAAAGTTCTTGTCTGTGTGCGATAGGGGTGGAGGGCCCGTTTGTTTTCCAAACACGCAGAAAATATTCTTAGTTTCCTTGCAACACACGGGCGGTGAATCAGTGTCGCTAAAAGTCGCGTTTTCCATGAAAACGTAGTTATCTCCACAATCTCCAGACATGGAAAAGTTTGTGAATAGCAGCTTGATGTAAAACCCGGCGTCATCAGTCCACAGTGTTCTTGAGCAGTTCAAAAAACCCGTGTAATGAATCTCATTTTTAGGGGAATTTATCTCGCCTGTAGCCCAGCCTGTCACGTTTATCAAGATTGGTCCGCAGGCCATTTCGTCACTGCCGTCAACGCAATCTGCAACGCAGTCGCACCTTTTGCAGATGGGGACGACATTTTTGTTGCCTGATGTACAGTTGAACCTTCCGCCCGCACTGCAATTGTTGGTGATACAATAACCTGTGAACAAATTTAACATCAAAAGATTGGTTAAGGAAAAAGGTTTATGAACTCAATTTGACGATGTCGTTAACGCGACATTTTGTTTCGGCAACGCGTTGTTGGTTTTTAAAATGATTCAAAAAACTTGCAGGCACGGTAACCGAAAAACTCATCTCGTGCAGTGTATCGATACCGCTCCAATGTAAAATATGGCTGTTTTCCTTTAGTAGAGAAGCATAATCCGTTCAGACGGATTATACGTTTACTGTCTTTTGCGTCCAGTGTAAAAACGGGACGAACTATCAGGGGCACTAAGCGTCATTCATTACCGCGTAACCATGAATCAACCAATAGGGGCGCGCGTTAGATTGAACTTACGTTCGCTCAAAAAAAAGTTTATCTAAAGGAAACTGGAGAATTAAAACTCATCCTCAAAGTTCCACGGTACAGATAGCCGAAGTCTTGTGCACCTCACATGACATATTTATTAATCGGACACTCACGGACCCTCGTTACTGTTAGGTGTCCGTTTAAATTACTACAGGTTAGCTTTGCCTTAAAATATTATGTGGAAAGACAAGTTTGGGAATTAATTGGGACTGGTGTCCGCTTTGACGGACGAGGAACTGTTTTGACAGCTGTGGGATCAGCTGTCTATACTAGTACACTGTGCTTTCAACAAGAAGCTAACAGGATACGCACGATAGCATGAATGTTACGTGGAAAAAGGCCCTCTGTTTCACAGCTATCAATGCCTTTTTCGATTATATGGCTCGTTATCTTCTCATCATAGATTTAACTGCCATGAACAACGATTTAGCTTCGACGAAATGTAATTTGGCGCCGAAAACAAAAATACAGTATATTGAATGTCTGAAATGAAAACCTTCACTCATTTGCATACTGTCACTTGGTTTATTTTAATTTTTGGCGATTTATATTTCATTTGCTTGGCCACGAACGGTCATAATAATTTCGCGAGTCTAGTAGGATGAGATTTGTTTCGACCATTTAATAGAAAGATGTTCAAAAGACAGAACATTAATCCAAAGTTTTTCTCTAGTATAAATAGTGTTTCAGCTAATCACAGTGATCGGCACTAACAACGAACATTTTCCTAAATTACTATTCACAATTTCAAAAGTCAATTTATACGGGTCACATGTCTCCTCACTAGAAAGCGATGAAAAATATTCTTTCGAAGGAAAATGATATTTGTGGATTATTTTTAGGGGCAAGACTGAAGCTGTGAATGATTGTATTGATCGGTGAACTAATAATATACGTCATTAAATTTTATCCAGGTTGAAGTATGCAATATTACTCACCAAGATCGCTCCCAGTTGCTTTGAAATCCTCAATATCTGACATACGAGGACTCCAGGTACCGTTGGTTTGACAAGTTAGTGTCGGTAGCCAGCCGACCTGACGAAATCCTTCGTTACAAACGAATTCAGCCTTTTCTCCGGGAAGAAAAACGCTCTGATTATTAACACTCGCACGCCATTTCAGTTTAGAATCAGACACAACTGGTTTCGGTGCTGTGCAGTTGTCATTTGCCATTAATTCGACAGAACTTGTATCAAAAGAAGCTTTATCCGAAGGAAGATTTTCAGTCCCATCGGCCGATAAACACCTTAAAGTTATAACAAAGGAAACAAAGAGATAAATGCCGGCCATTTTCGTTTTGTCGACTGTTTCCGTTCCTTTTCGGTGTTGCGTGACAAGAATCCATGAACAGTGATGTTGCGTTTCATCGTGACGTACTTGAAAGATGTGTTACAAAACTACGTCATGGTAGGCATATATCTCCGGGAGGTCAATTTATTAGTTATATCGACTTACTTAAATGGCACGAAGGTTTTTTTCGGCGGCAATTTCTAGTTTTAGAACAAAAATCCTCACCAAATGTTATCTGCTTATTTTCAGACTAGAGACTGAGTAAATAGTTTCGCGGATCGACGGATTTGGCTTAAAAAAAAAACCCACGGATTGATTAAAGGACTTTTGCGATAAATTGAACCGATTGGCGGATTTCAAAAATACGGCAGATCATGAATCAGCTATGAATTTTGGCCTGGACTCCGGTCTCTACCTGTCTTGAATTCAAATTGTGGATCCTAAAGGAAATTCGGATTTCAGATCTTTAGTCGGCGATGGTCGGCATGTAAGTGTTTATCCACCTTGTTACTTTTTTTGCGGGCGAGAACCGGGTTTGGCATTGTTATTGGAATAGCCCAATCTTATTGCCTGATTTCAAGCCGAACCGGACTAAGTACGAGTCTGTAAATTATGGGATTAGCAACTATTGATCCACATAGTCAGAAAGAGCGCACCGAGATTCACAAAATCCCCAAGTTAATCAGGCTAGTTTTGACTGAGATACAGCCATTTAAAAACGCCAAAATTACACATAATTAGAATATTTGGTCATCCGGACACAGCATTCGGATGGCCATACATTTTTTTGGAAATTTTGATGTTTTCAAATGGTTGTATCTTGCTTACTATTGGGTCTATTTGCACCAAACTTCGGGATTTTGTAAAGCTTGGTGTGCACTTTATGACCATGTGGATCAATAGCTGCTTATCCCATAATTTGTAGATTCGTACCTAGTCCTTTTCGGCTTGAAATCAGGCAATGGAGAATGGTGACTTCCTTATAGTTTTCGCGGACTTGCAAATGTTATCCACATCTACCAGTTTATCGATGAACTTTTCCATAAAAACTGTCCCGATTGTGCTCGGCAATTTTTGAGCAACTTTTGGCGCTTGGAGCAACTATTGAAGTCATTGACTGCAAGCTCTTCTTCTTGCGGCATAGCTGGATTCATAGTTTCAGTAATGCCAATTGATTAGTTCTTGACGGCAAGAACTACCAAGTTCGGTTACCATGGAAGAGAGACCATCCAAAGCTAGAGAAAAACTATGCACAAGCTGTGAAACGACTCGAAAGTATTGAAAGGAAGTTGACACGAGACCCCGAGAAAGCGGATGTTTACACCACTGCGATCAACCAGTACGTAGAGAAAGGCTTTGCAGAGGAAGCTCGAGACCTGAGCAGTGGAGATAGAAGTGTCCGGTACTTACCGCACCATGCTCTTTTTCGTGCTGACAGAAAGACATAAAAATGTAGAATCGTATTTGATGCTTCCGCCCGAGAGCAAGACAGTGTTTCTCTCAATGACTGTGTCCTTCCTGGTCCTGCGTTACAACCCAACCTTGCATCTGTCCGCATCCGCCAATTCCCATCTTCTTCATGAAACACGATAAAACGATAAAAACGCTTTCAAACCAAATAAATATCCAGATTTCGACAAGGAGTGTTTCCAAAGCAAAACTTTATTGTCACTTATAACTATTTTCGCGAACAATAGTTTGTTCACTTTTGTAATTTATGTGATTTTAATTATGAGGCTAGTAATAATTAACAGCACTTGTGCTTGAATGACCTACTCGATAATGCCATCGATATTATATAATTTCAATTGATACTTAAGTAATAACTATGAAATGAATACCTATTCATTAATTAAGTGATCAAGTTGTTATTATCGTCTTGACGTACATGTAACACTAAGGGTTGTAATACCATAACAACTCTATAATTCATTTTCCAAAAGGTCTTTAGTAAAGATGGTGTTTTCCAAATCGTCCCAACAACAAGACCGTGCGGTGAAAGAAAACACAGAATAGGGGGTTTCACGACTGGCTCTGGGTAAAGTCTCCCTTCTGGGCTCTACAAAAGTAATTTCATCGAAACTGAACGGGCCGCTGAACCACTCTACACGTTTCTGTATTTTCGTGTCCAAATTTGCGAACGTTTACCCCTTAAAAGTGAGTTAAAGTAGTGACAAATTAAATAACGGACATAACGTTATTCTTACCAAGAAAAGGTTTACCATGGATTTCATTGGAGGGAAGTTATAAGTGTTTCGACTATAATTTTTTGGTTGTCCTCTTTCATGTTAATTTGGCATTTAGTTAGCAGACTTAGCAATATAGTCAATATAGCCAACTGTTTCCATCTTCATGAAACACGACGATTGAGTAGATGAGTAGATGAAAGTAAGTTGGGAAGCCAACAAATGATCATATTTTCATTTCTAGGTTTCCGATTAAAATGCGCTCAAAACAAACAAACACCCAGATTTCGACAGGAAGAGTTTTTCAAACCAAAGATTTATTGTCAATCATTTTCGTGAGCCATAGCTATATATAGTTTGTTCACTTTTGTAATTTATGCTATTTTAATTAACGGTGCTTGTAATAATTAATAGCACTTGTGCTTGAATGTAGTAGTCTACACTGTCATCCTATGTAATTGCAATTGATGCTAAAGCAATTACTATGAAATGAATGCCTATTCATTAAGTAATCAAGTTGTTATTATCATCGTGACGTACATGCAGCACTGACGTTTTTAATGCCATAAAAACGGTACAATTAACTTTCCAAAAAAGCCATTAGTAAAGAGGGTGTTTCCTAAATCGTGCCACGACCAACTGAGAAAAAACACGGAATTTACAACACAGCCGACTGTAAGATTGTTCAAATCGCTTGCTGGAGGTCTTCTGTAATTTTCAAATTAAGGTTAAAACTAAATACACCAAACCCCAACACGAAAAACCCCTGAAATACAGCAGCTGGCAAAAAGCAGGAAATATATTCCCCTGGCTAAGGCAGTGCAGTACCAAACTTGAACTTTTTGGATGCTATTTTAACATGCTACATAAACAACTTGGTGAAAAACGATCTTAGTGCGACCTAACTATATAACAGTGCTAACGAAATAAACACAATGCAAAAAGGTCAACTCTGTTTGTCGAAGAAAAAGAAATTAAACCAAGCTTGATTTGAAACACGTTCAAGGCTGACACCAAAACGAACGATTTGAAGTTGACTAACGGTGAACCAATGACCTCCAAAACCGTTTCACTGCAACGCGCATCGCTGGCAGACGCCAACAGTAAACTAGGGGATTGACTGACGAGTTAAGATAAACAAGCGTGGCTGAACATCTCAACATAAATGCTCCGTGTGGCGGGGAAAGCCAATCGGTGAAGTTAGCAACAGCGCGCATGCAAATATAAGGAGAATAACAGATAATAAGTAAAATTAGTAATGCTATCATGGTGATGAGAGATTTTCTGTAACGCTTCATGTCAAAGGCCTCAGGTTGGTTTGGCAGTGATTGATTCTGAATCTGAATTCGGTGCCGCCGACAAATGCGATAGATCGTCGAACACGCCAATGAGTTTACCACGATACATAGAGCGATAACGAACATCGAGACAGTGTGATGTAACTCCCCGTCAATAAGGAACGTTCCGGCATACACCACGCTTGTTAGCCAGATGAGGCAGAGTACGAGGATACTTTTCTTTACGGTAACGACAGCGACGTACCTGAGATGCAGTATGAGAGCAAGACATCTGTCCACGCTGACCGAGGTGAGCGTCAAAATTGTGGCAGAGATGAAGAAGGCTTGGGTGAATCTGAAGACTTGACGATAGTCGCGGTTCACTTTGTAAATGACACGCACAATGAACATCGGCTGGACAAGCAAACCGACTGCCAGGTCAGACAGCGAGAGTCCAAAGAGTAGAATATTTGTTGGCTGATGTAAAGTTGGCGTCGTTGAAATTGCGCCGAGGACGAGGAAATTTCCAGCAAACGCCGTCAGCGAGAAAACAGCGTTTAGAACGCAGACAGCGTCGTAAAAGTCGGCGTAACTTTCGCTTCCTGATGAGGGATTGTTGCTTTGACTTGAGTTGTTGTACATGATCGTACAGTACTTTACGCACGGTGTGTCGTGTTCATCTGTTCTGCTGTGGAGCACCTCAAGTAAATTATGTTATACCGATTTGCTTGCGAGATAATAAATTCAGCGACACTATGATTAACTGCCGGATGAAGTCCATGTCCACATAATACCTCCAACTGCTCTCTTTTTTAATAGCATTTCTTTTGTTTCAGAAAAAGAATTGTTTTAAATGTCTTTCAGAAAACATGGAGTAATGACTGGTAGGGCGACTCTTTCGGTTTCTATTCTCAGAAATGAAATTAGGGTTTTTGATAACTGGCTACAAGTTAACTCTCGCTTGTGGCCTGGGCACTAACAGAAACCTTTGATTAAAACTTGCGGGCACTTGAACCACTCTATACTTTCCTGTATTTTCGTGTCCAGATTTGCGAACGTATTCCTTTCGAAAGTGAGCTGAACTAGTGGCCAATTAAAGTGGCGAACATAACGTCATTAGAATTAACAGTTACTTTCCTCAATTAGTCACTTTGCAAGTCAACATAGATTTACTATGGATTTCATTCAAGAAACTGATAAGTGTTTCGATCTTAATTAATTTTGTTGTCTTCTTTCGTGTTAATTTCGCATTTACAGGTAGTTAGCAGGCTTTCAATATAGTGTTACCCCCAGTTCTAATCTTCTTCATGAAACACGAAAACTGAGTAGCTGATGATGAAAGTAAGTTGGAAAGCCAGAAAATGATCATATTTTTAACTCGTGAATTTCGCATGCGCAACACGAGTTATCGTGAGTTGTGGGAAAATGTGTCGCTCGCTCGATGGGCACTAAAAATTATGCAAATGAGGTACGCTTGGGGCTTACTTTGAAATCGCTGTTCATCTTTAATTAAAATAAGCTGTTTTAAAGGCCGAAATTAAAAAATATATGTTAAAGAAGACTCGGCCACCGAAAATGAGAACATCGAGGATCGTAAAATCGATGAGCAGCACAAGTTCTCACTGGATGCGGACTTCTTATGGATTTTACAGAAACGGAAGTCGTTGAAGTACAGTTACGGTATGGTAAATGCGCATATAGCGAGCGAAATGATATAAACACAGAGCATTTATTTATTGTATCGCTAAAAACAATAAAAAAAGAAAGGAAAACCAAATTTTTCCTTTGATTTCCTTTATGGAAGACCAGGTGTCCAGCCTAAACGAGAAAGGAGTCAAAGCTATAGTTTTGGGGCCAGAAAGTTCTGACACGGTAATTAAGGATGCTTTTGAAGGTAAATACAATCTTGTGTTTATAAAGTCGTTGCGCTTTCAAATGGCTTTTGAACACAGATCCCGGGTTTAAAGCAGCTTCCTGGACTTCAGAAAACAAAAGTGGTAATGTACAGTATTACTTCGAAGTTTAATTCTAATTCTTGAACGACTACTAAAGCCACGGCCGATGAAAACTCAAGCTTTCGCTTTAGCGTAAAGAATTAATTTGAACATGCTGTCACGCAGCGAAGCACGTCTACCAAATTTTGAACATTTTTTGGCTTTTAGATAGGTTTTTCTTTTTTTCTTTCTTTTTTTTTTTGCATGATCTTGAATGAAATTATTATTATTGAACTTCCTGTCATGTTTCTTTCACTTGGTTATCTTTCTTTGGGAATTTTAGGTTTTTAAAGTTAACAATATTTTTGCACCGTGGATTTCTGCATATTTAATGACGGCGACCTCCGCGGCCGTGTTTGTTAAGTTTCTTCGCCTCGTTCAAATACATTTTTTTTTAGTTTTATTCGGCTTCTATAAAACTCCTGAGAAAAAAACTAAGTGGGCACTAATTTAGCACAGTTGAAATACCATTTGTCTCAAAATAATTGGCTTGTTTTTGTCGTGTTTTTTATTTACAACTTTCATCTTTCTTTCACTGCGCTGCACTATTTGTCAAGCGCGAAGAAATTATCTGATTTCTTGTTTTTAAATTGTACTTTAGATATGTCTTTTCGCTGTTATTTTCCGGTGTTTTCTCAAATGTTACCCGCTATAGTAAAAGAATCCAAATTTTGTTGTTTTCGGTTTCGTTTTGTCCTCCAAAGTCAATAATTAACTCGTTTTTGCGTGTTCAATATTCTCGGCTTTTGTCGCGCGGCAAAGAAAAAATATAATTTCTTGTTTTCTCATCAATTATAATACACCTCAAGTTGAGTTCTTTTTGTTGATATTTTTCAAAATTTTGGCCCGTCATTTGTTCAACTTTAAATAAACGATGTCGTAAAATCTGATCCTATACATGGCTGTGGTTACTGGGCATATGGTTTATTTTTCTGCTTACGCTCGCTCTGAAATATTTCAAAAAAAACTCCAGGGAATTAGGGGTAGGCTCTGAATCATTACGTCACACCCATGTTTCGCGCCAAAAATTATTCAAATTTTAAATTTGAATCCGAGGAAGCGGAACAAGTCGACTTCATTTTATAGAAGTAGAAGTCTACTTGTGGCAAGCCTATCTGGAGGCGTTCACACGGGATGTTTTGGTGTATGTAAGCATTAACTTTGAATGGCTACCCTGGAACTGCAAACACTCATGCCCCGTCCACACTACGCCGGAGAAATCAATATGAAAAGGGTGTTAATCACTCTGAAAACACATCAAATGTTTTCCGCCCACACTTCGTTGGAGAAATCTGAAAACGCAACAATCACCGGTCATTTTGGATTTGTGTTGGAGGAAATCGTGACGTCATCGTTTTGGAAAAGCTCCATTTTGAAAATGTTTTCCGTCCACATTAAAACACAAAGCCGGCAGTGTTTTCGTTTGAAGAGCGCCCGTTTTCGTGGCGAATTAGTGTGGACGGAAGACCTAACCGTAGAAACAAAGCTGCGTTTTCAAATTTCTCTGGTGTAGTGTGGACAAGGCCTCAGTGTAATTGTTTATCAAGTATTATAAATCAAACCTGAAGGTCAAAATTGCTAAAATTACGCACTGGTCGATAAACACGCGCTGACTATCAGGTAAGATCGAAATCTCCGGTGATATCACAAATTGTTCTTGCGGACAGACTGGTTGGTGGTTTCCACTGGAATGCTAGCAGGCTTGTACCAAGAGTCTCCGTTCTCCTTGACCAGCGGTCGGGAAACGAGCGTTCGTGGAGAGATCCGATCAGGAGGGAGAGGTGAACACGTCAGATTTGGCTGACCCTATTATCATGGCCATTATGACGTCATCGCGAAAGATGCGCGCAAATGCAGAAAATTTTCGAAAATGGCGGCGTCACCTCTAGTTGATACAACTTTTTGAGGCGGATTTCTCCAATCATTCCAGCTTTAAATGGTGTTGTATTTGGATCTCAAGGAGTAATTATCATTTTTCTTTCTTGAGAGGTAAGTAGATTTTAATTATAACTGAAAAATCTTGCATTAAGTGTATCTGAACAGTCATCGCTCTCCGGTGGAAATATGTGGGGCAAAATTTTGACCATTCGCCCGTAAAATTGCCGTTTTTTACGTGATCGGTAACTTAAAGAAACGTGTAACGTGATCACAGAAGAGATTATATGTGTAGCAAAACATTGTATTTGAAGATGATTTTGAAGAATCGGTAGTAAAAATGATCAGTCCATTTGAGTATGAAATATCTGCGATCTCGTGCCCGGCACATGTTCTGCAACAGGCCTAGCAAACAGAAATATCCACAATGATGGAAATGAGAACTTTTACAAACAAGAACTTAGGCTTAATTATTTAAATAAGACTTAAAGCCTGCCTACTGCACAAGGGTGGTTAAAATACAAACAGAGGATAAAAGGAATATGCAGACTGCAGACTTTTTAAAAAATATCCCATTTCCTTTTATGGAGAGCTAGGTGCTCCGGTTAGCCTGAAAATACACAGCTCAGGTTACCCGGTGTAAGGTTAGCTCATTCTCTCTATAAATGAAAATGGGAATATGATATTCTTAAAAAGGCTGCAGTCCGCATTTTCTCCAGGGTTTGCAATTGAGTAGATGAGTAGATGAAGGTAACTTGGGAAGCCAACAACTGATCATATTTTCATTCCTAGGTTTCCGATTAAAATGCGCTCAAAACAAACAAACGCCCAGATTTCGACAAGAAGAGTTTTTCAAAGCAAAGATTTATTGTCAATTATTTTCGTGAGCCATAGCTATATATAGTTTGTTCACTTTTGTAATTTATGCTATTTTAATTAACGGTGCTTGTAATAATTAATAGCACTTGTGCTTGAATGTAGTAGTCTACACTGTCATCCTATGTAATTGCAATTGATGCTAAAGCAATTACTATGAAATGAATGCCTATTCATTAAGTAATCAAGTTGTTATTATCATCGTGACGTACACGCAGCACTGACGTTTTTAATGCCATAAAAACGGTACAATTAACTTTCTAAAAAAGCCATTAGCCGAGTAAAGAAGGTGTTTTCCAAATCGTGCCAAGAACAAGGAAAAACACGGAATTTTCAACACAGCCGACTGTAAGATTGTTCAAATCGCTTGCTGGAGGGCCTTCTGTAATTTTCAAATTAAGGTTAAAACTAAATACACCAAACCCCAACACGAAAATCCCCTGAAATACAGCAGCTGACAAAAAGCGGGAAATATATGCCCTGGCTAAGGCAGTGCAGTGCCAAACTTGAACTTTTTGGATGCTATTTTAACATGCTACATAAACAACTTGGTGAAAAACGATCTTAGTGCGACCTAACTATATAACAGTGCTAACGAAATAAACACAATGCAAAAAGGTCAACTCTGTTTGTCGAAGAAAAAGAAATTAAACCAAGCTTGATTTGAAACACGTTCAAGGCTGACACCAAAACGAACGATTTGAAGTTGACTAACGGTGAACCAATGACCTCCAAAACCGTTTCACTGCAACGCGCATCGCTGGCAGACGCCAACAGTAAACTAGGGGATTGACTGACGAGTTAAGATAAACAAGCGTGGCTGAACATCTCAACATAAATGCTCCGTGTGGCGGGGAAAGCCAATCGGTGAAGTTAGCAACAGCGCGCATGCAAATATAAGGAGAATAACAGATAATAAGTAAAATTAGTAATGCTATCATGGTGATGAGAGATTTTCTGTAACGCTTCATGTCAAAGGCCTCAGGTTGGTTTGGCAGTGATTGATTCTGAATCTGAATTCGGTGCCGCCGACAAATGCGATAGATCGTCGAACACGCCAATGAATTTACCACGATACATAGAGCGATAACGAACATCGAGACAGTGTGATGTAACTCCCCGTCAATAAGGAACGTTCCGGCATACACCACGCTTGTTAGCCAGATGAGGCAGAGTACGAGGATACTTTTCTTTACGGTAACGACAGCGACGTACCTGAGATGCAGTATGAGAGCAAGACATCTGTCCACGCTGACCGAGGTGAGCGTCAAAATTGTGGCAGAGATGAAGAAGGCTTGGGTGAATCTGAAGACTTGACGATAGTCGCGGTTCACTTTGTAAATGACACGCACAATGAACATCGGCTGGACAAGCAAACCGACTGCCAGGTCAGACAGCGAGAGTCCAAAGAGTAGAATATTTGTTGGCTGATGTAAAGTTGGCGTCGTTGAAATTGCGCCGAGGACGAGGAAATTTCCAGCAAACGCCGTCAGCGAGAAAACAGCGTTTAGAACGCAGACAGCGTCGTAAAAGTCGGCGTAACTTTCGCTTCCTGATGAGGGATTGTTGCTTTGACTTGAGTTGTTGTACATGATCGTACAGTACTTTACGCACGGTGTGTCGTGTTCATCTGTTCTGCTGTGGAGCACCTCAAGTAAATTATGTTATACCGATTTGCTTGCGAGATAATAAATTCAGCGACACTATGATTAACTGCCGGATGAAGTCCATGTCCACATAATACCTCCAACTGCTCTCTTTTTTAATAGCATTTCTTTTGTTTCAGAAAAAGAATTGTTTTAAATGTCTTTCAGAAAACATGGAGTAATGACTGGTAGGGCGACTCTTTCGGTTTCTATTCTCAGAAATGAAATTAGGGTTTTTGATAACTGGCTACAAGTTAACTCTCGCTTGTGGCCTGCGCACTAACAGAAACCTTTGATTAAAACTTGCGGACACTTGAACCACTCTATACTTTCCTGTATTTTCGTGTCCAGATTTGCGAACGTATTCCTTTCGTAAGTGAGCTGAATTAGTGGCCAATTAAAGTGGCGAACATAACGTCATTAGAATTAATAGTTACTTTCCTCAATTAGTCACTAAGCAAGTCAACATAGATATACTATGGATTTCATTCAGGAAACTGATAAGTGTTTCGATCTTAATTAATTTTGTTGTCTTCTTTCGTGTTGGTTTTGCATTTACAGGTAGTTAGCAGACTTTCAATATAGTGTTACCCCCAGTTCTAATCTTCTTCATGAAACACGAAAACTGAGTAGCTGATGATGAAAGTAAGTTGGAAAGCCAGAAAATGATCATATTTTTAACTCGTGAATTTCGCATGCGCAACACGAGTTATCGTGAGTTGTGGGAAAATGTGTCGCTCGCTCGATGGGCACTAAAAATTATGCAAATGAGGTACGCTTGGGGCTTACTTTGAAATTGCTGTTCATCTTTAATTAAAATAAGCTGTTTTAAAGGCCGAAATTAAAAAATATAAGTTAAAGAAGACTCGGCCACCGAAAATGAGAACATCGAGGATCGTAAAATCGATGAGCAGCACAAGTTCTCACTGGATGCGGACTTCTTATGGATTTTACAGAAACGGAAGTCGTGGAAGTGTGGTTACGGTATGGTAAATGCGCATATAGCGAGCGAAATGATATAAACACAGAGCATTTATTTATTGTATTGCTAAAAGCAATGAAAAAAGAAAGGAAAACCAAATTTTTCCTTTGATTTTCTTTATGGAAGACAAGGTGTCCAGCCCGAACGAGAAAGGAGTCAAAGTTATAGTTTTGGAGCCAGAAAGTTCTGACACGGAAATTAAGGATGCTTTTGAAGGTAAATACAACCTTGTGTTTAGAAAGTCGTTGCGCTTTCAAATGGCTTTTGAACACAGATCGCGGGTTTAGAGCAGCTTCCTGGACTTTAGAAAACAAAAGTGGTAATGCACAGTATTGCTTCGAAGTTTAATTCTAATTCTTGAACGACTACTAAAGCCACGGCCGATGAAAACTCAAGCTTTCGCTTTAGCGTAAAGAATTAATTTGAACATGCTGTCACGCAGCGAAGCACGTCTACCAAATTTTGAACACTGTTTGGCTTTTAGATAGTTTTTTTTTTTTTTTTTTTTTTTTGCCTCATCTTGAATGAAATTATTATTATTGAACTTCCTGTCATGTTTCTTTCACTTGGTTATCTTTCTTTGGGAATTTTAGGTTTTTAAAGTTAACAATATTTTTGCACCGTGGATTTCTGCATATTTAATGACGGCGACCTCCGCGGCCGTGTTTGTTAAGTTTCTTCGCCTCGTTCAAATACATTTTTTTTTTAGTTTTATTCAGCTACTATAAAACTCCTGAGAAAAAAACTAAGTGGGCACTAATTTAGCACAGTTGAAATACGATTTGTCTCAAAATAATTGGCTTGTTTTTGTCGTGTTTTTTATTTACAACTTTCATCTTTCTTTCGCTGCGCTGCATTATTTGTCGTACGCGAAGAAATTATCTGATTTCATTTTTTTAAATTGTAGTTTAGATATGTGTTTTCGCTGTTATTTTCCTGGTGTTTTCTCAAAGGTTATCCGCTATAGTAAAAGAAAAAGAAAGTTTGTTGTTTTCGGTTTCGTTTTATCCTCCAAAGTTAATAATTAACTCGTTTTTGGGTGTTCAATTTTCTCGGCTTTTGTCGCGCGGCAAAGAAAAAATATAATTTCTTGTTTTCTCATCAATTATAATACACTTCAAGTTGAGTTCTTTTGTTGATATTTTTTAAAATTTTGGCCCGTCATTTGTTCAACTTTAAATAAACGATGTCATAAAATCTGATCCTATACATGGCTGTGGTTACTGGGCATATGGTTTATTTTTCTGCTTACGCTCGCTCTGAAATATTTCAAAAAAAACTCCAGGGAATTAGGGGTAGGCTTTGAATCATTACGTCACACCCATGTTTCGCGCCAAAAATTATTCAAATTTTAAATTTGAATCCGAGGAAGCGGAACAAGTCGACTTCATTTTATAGAAGTAGAAGTCTACTTGTGGCAAGTCTATCTGGAGGCGTTCATGCGGGATGTTTTAGTGTATGTAAGCATTAACTTTGAATGGCTACCCCTGGAACTGCAAACACTCATGCCCCGTCCACAATATGCCGAAGAAATTTGAAAAGGGTGTTAATCACTCTGAAAACACATCAAATGTTTTTTGCCTACACTTCGTTGGAGAAATCTGAAAACGCAACAATCACCGGTCATTTTGGATTTGTGTTTGAGGAAATCGTGACGTCATCGTTTTGGAAAAGCTCCATTTTGAAAATGTTTTCCGTCCACATTAAAACACAAAGCCGGCAGTGTTTTCGTTTGAAGAGCGCCCGTTTTCGTGGCGAATTAATGTGGACGGAATACCTAACCGTAGAAACAAAGCTGCGTTTTCAAATTTCTCTGGTGTAGTGTGGACAAGGCCTCAGTGTAATTGTTTATCAAGTATTACAAATCAAACCTGAAGGTCAAAATTGCTAAAATTACGCACTGATCGGTAAACACGAGCTGACTATCAGATATGATCGAAATCTCCGGTGATATCACAAATTGTTTTTGCGGACAGACTGGTTGGTGGTTTCCACTGGAATGCTAGCAGGCTTGTACCAAGAGTCGCCGTTCCCCTTGACCAGCGGTCAGAAAACTAGCGACCGTGGAGAGATCCGATCCGATCCTGGATCCGATTTGAAGTCCGAAAATATCGGACCTCCGGTTGAATTGCGCCTAGCTCATAAACACGTGGCTCAATCGAGTCGCTTGTCTTTTTCTTTAGCGTGCAAGGGCACCTGTTTTTTTTTTTGCTCCTGTTTCATGCAAAAAAAAAAAAAAAACCCTAGAGCCAAACAAACCGGATGCTCTCGCAGGCTAGTTTTTCGTCCAATCATTTTCATAGTTTTCAAAGCCAGCGAAACTTAAGGCTGCAATGGAACTAGATATTCTTCGGTGTGGATACTTCACCATCGGCATACCAACATTGGTTACATGAGCTGGTAGTCTGTTCCTCTCTTTTTGCTTAATTTTCTCTAATTTCCCTCGACAAAGGCAAATAACCCATGTTTCCTCGTCGCCTTGTTGCAACTTGAAATGAAAATGTCGCCTAGACTTTGTGTTTCACGGAATTTTTGCATCGGAAACTTCCATCGAAAATGTCATGAACGTGTCATTGTACATGCACGTCCTTACAAGCAGAACCTGAAAATGCCATTTTGCAACAAAACTCAAAACTCGTTTCTGTTTATCTCATTTGATAAAGAGAGAATGATTAATGTTTTCATTAAAACGGTATTGCCTTGATTTTTCAATATTTCCGATGTTCACTTTTCAACCACATTTACTGCCAACTATTTCTTGGTGAACCAGAAACAAAAATGATAAATGTTTAAAACACATGACCTCGTTCACCCTTGTCAAATGTAATAGCATGATGGTTTCAGTTGTAATGCCTTCTTATCCAAATGTTACTTTGTTTCCTTGGTACCTTATTAGCGAACACTGAACTACTGTTCATACTCTAAATATGAAAATCAACCACAATATTCCCTAAACCGGATAATACTAAACATAATCCAAAAAGTATTTTAATTCTTTTGTTCAATTCACGAGTTTGCTCACAGAGCACTTTGATCATTTCTGGGTTTCGACTGAAATGCTTGCAGAGCAAATAAATACCCAGATTTCGACAAGGAGTGTTTTCTAAAGCAAAGCTTTGTTGTCACTTATAATTATCTTCGTGTGCCATAGGTTTTTCACTTGTGACTTATGTAATTTTAATTAAGAGGTTAGTAATGATTAACAGCACTTGTGCTTGAATGGACTATTAGATACTGTCATCCTATATAATTTCAATTGATGCTAAAGTAATTACTATGAAATGAACGCCTATTCATTAAGCGAACAAGTGGTTATTGTCATCTTGGCGTATATGTGATACTGTGGTTACCATAACAACGGTAAAATTAACTTTCCAAAAACCTGTAATAAACTGTAGTATGTAATGTAGTAAAGATAGTGTTTTTCAAATCGTCCCAAGAACGAGGCCAAACACAGCCGACCATAAGATTGCTCAAATCGCTTGCTGGATGTCCCTCTGTGATTTTGAAATTAAGGTTAAAACTAAATACATCAAAGCCGAACACGAAAAACCACTGAAATACAGTAGCTGACAAAAAGCGGGAAACATGTGCCCCTAATCAAGGCAGTGCAGTGCTAAACTGGAGTGTTTAGGACGCCCCCAATTTTAATATGCTACATAAACAACTTGCTGAGTAACGATCTTAGTACGATCTAACTATATATCAGCGCGAACGAAATAAACAGAAAACAAAACGCTACACTCTGTTTGGCGAAGAAAAAGAAATTAAACCAAGCTTGAGTTGAAAAATGTTCAAGGCTGACACTAAAACGAACGATTTTAAGTTGAATGACGACGAACCAATGATTTCCAAAACTGTTTCATTGCAACGTGCATGGCTGGAATACGCCAACAGTAAATAAGGGGATTAATTGACGAGTTAAGATAAACAAGCGAGGCTGACCATCTCATCATAAATGTTCTGTATGGCTGGAGAGGCCAATCGGTGAAGTTAGCAACAGCGCGCATGCAAATATAAGGAGAATAACAGATAATAAGTAAAATTAGTAATACTATCATGGTGATGAGAGATTTTCTGTAACGCTTCATGTCACAGGCCTCGGGTTGGTTTGGCAGTGATTGATTCTGAATCTGAATTCGGTGCCGTCGACAAATGCGATAAATCGTCGAAAACGTCGATGTGTTTACCACGATGCATAGAGTGATAACGAACATCGAAACAGAACGATAAAGTTCCCCGTCGACGAGGAACGTTACGGCATACACCACGCTTGCTAGCCAGATGAGGCAGAGTACGAGGATACTTTTCTTTACGGTAACGACAGCAACGTACCTGAGATGCAGTATGAGAGCAAGACATCTGTCCACGCTGACCGAAGTGAGCGTCAAAATTGTGGCAGAGATGAAGAAGGCTTGAATGGATCTGAAGATTAGACGAAGAACCGGAAATTTTCCCTGGCTCACTTCGTAAATCAAAACCATAATGAACATCGGCTGGACAATCAAAGCGACTCCCAGGTCAGACAGCGAGAGTCCCAAGAGTAGAAAGTTACTCGGCTTATGTAACGTTGGAGTCGTTGAAATTGCGCCGAGGACGAGGAAATTTCCAGCAAACGCAGTCAGTGAGATCACCGCGTTTAGAACGCAACCAGCGATGTAAACTTCGGTGTAAATTTCGCGTCCCGATGTTGCGTCACTGCTTCGATTTGAGTTGTTGTACATGACCACAAAATTTCACGGCTTGTTGAATCTGAATATGAATGTAGACAGTCCGCCTTCATGCACGGTGTGTGTGCTGTGGAGCACCTCAAGTAAGTTACGTTATACCCATTGGCTTGCCAAAGAATAAATTCATTGACTACCGGATGAAGTCCAAGTGCTCTTAAACCTGGCTTGAATAAGTCTCTCGGGGAATTGTTTTTAACGGCTTTGAGGAAAAATGGAGTAATGACTGATAGGGCGACTCTATTCTATTCTCAGAAATAAAAATAAGGGTTTTTGACGACTGGTTTGAAGTAAACTCTCGCTTGTGGGCAGTAACAAAAGTGATTTAATCGAAACTAGACAGTGTTCACAACTTTACCTTTAATTAAAACTTGCGGGCAGTTGAATCAATCTGTACTTTTCTGTATTTTCGTGTCCAGCTTTTGAAACTCATTCCCTTTTATTGTGAGTGAACTGAAGTAGTGACAAATTAAGTGGCGGACATAACGTTATTGAAATTATGAGTGACTTTCCTCAATTAGTCACTTACCAAGATAGTATTGGAAAATTTCATTAATGGGAACTGAGAAGTGTTTCGATCTTGATTTTGTGTCGGTAGTCTTCTCTCATGTTAATTTGGCACTTAGTAAGAGGCTTTGCAATATGTAGGTTTAACGTCATTTCTAATCTTCTTCATGAAACAGGTCAACTGAGTAGATGAAAATAAGTTGGGAAGCCAAAAAATGATAAAATTTCACTACTAGGTTTCGACTGAAATGCTTTGAAAACAAACAAATACCTAGGTTTCGACAAGGAGTGTTTTCCAAGGCAAAGCTTTATTGTCACTTATTTTCGTGAGCCAAAGTTTGTGCACTTTTGTGATTTACGCAATTTTAATTATGAGGTTAGTAATAATTAATAGCACTTGTGCTTGAATGTACTAGTAGATACTGTCAGTCCTTCATTATTTCAATTGATACTTAAGTAATTTCAATGAAATGAATGCGTATTCATTAAGTAATCAAGTTGTTCTTATCATCTTGACGTACATATAACACTGAGGTTGCCATAACAACGGTATAATTAACTTTTCAATTTATCTCCCCCATTTGAGCATGTCTAGTTAGCTGTTTCACGCGGAGTGTTTTCATCTTGATCACGTGGTACAACCTGATCTCATACACTCGCTTCCTGGAGAGCCTTCTGTGCTTTGTTCTATTTTATTGATACTTTGTTTAACTGAGGTTGTCGTAGTAGCTTCTTTAAACCAGACTTTCGAGAAAAGGGTTTCTATGTAAACTACTGCGAAAAGCTTTTAAGCATCTTAGAGATGCAGTGTTAATTTCTATATAGAGGTAGGAAATTACTACATCTGGTTTCGTCTTTCATCATGCATGTTTGCTGCTAAACTAGTCGTGTGTCAGTATCGCGCCTGCTGGACATTCTATTAGCTACGTTTAATTTTGGACAACATCTTAAGAATCAAAAAACATGTACCGCGTTTCTATTGAGTTGTAGAAACACGAGTGGAAGTTTGGGAGAACGAGAAATGCAGAGGGAACGCGAGCCAACGGGCGAGTGTTTCCGCAGCTTCTCAGGGAGCAAGAGTTGCTCTCGGCTATCGCCTCGAGCAACTCTGACGCTCTTTTCATGCTCTCCAAACTCCCCGCGTGCATCCATAACTCGATATACGCATGCTAAGCATGAACCAATTCTTTATTAACACTAGTGCACATTACACATCATAATTCTGGATTATGATTGGCTGAAAGACAATAGGAAATTTTCTAAGCCAATGATATCACGTAAAATGGTGACGAAACTTTTGTGCGGGAACTTTGAAAAAGTTTTCTCGAATGAGACGAAGTGGCTTCAAGAAAGATCTTCAGGCACTTCCTCCACGCGAATTTTTTCATGTTTATAGCGGCTCGTGCAATTTCAGCTTTTTGAAATACTCACTCGTGCAAATTAATTCCACATTGAACTCGAAACCTTATGATTAACTATTTTTTTTTTAATTTGATTTTATTTTAGACAGAGACAGACCTAGAGATTTTGCTAGCATAGTTCTTCCAAAGAGCGTCAGGTCCCGCGACCGCCATATATTAAGCTTCGTTTCCATTTTCCTTATTTTGACATAAAAATTATTGTTGTTGTTGGCAGCTGCATCGTGGGAAAGGTAAGTTCCAAGGAATTTTATGGGATCTTTTGGACACTGGAATTTTAAAGGCTCTATCTTATTTTTGCTCGAAGCACCAATCCACAAGGCTTTTGTTTTCTTTTTATTTAATTGCAAACCGGACAATACTCCAACTGAATTAACTATATTCATGGCATTTCTAAGTGACGTGGTATCTTCAAGAATCGGGGTTGTATCATCCGCAAACTGTGAGATCTTAGCGTTCCGTCCACCTGGGAGTTCGATGCCCCGGCAGAGTTGGTTTTGGCGTATTTTGAGGGCTAACATTTCGACCGCTAACACAAACAAAAGAGGATATCCATTTTGTAATATTTGGATAAAGCTGTATAATTCAATACACTTGTGGATAAAATTCCATTCAATGGTGTCGAAGGCTTTACGAAAATCAATAAAAAGTAGGATGCCTGGAAGTTTTTAAGCCTCTGTATATTCCATGATATCATTTAAAAGCCGAACATTTTGGCCAATGAATCTACCTTTAATGAAGCCTGTTTGATCAGAGTGTATAATCGAAGGCAGTATTGACTCAATTCTTCGGCCAATTGCTTTTGCCAAGATTTTGTAATCAACGTTTAAGAGAGTTAGCGGTCGCCAATTGGACAGCTCAATAAGGCAGGAGTCGTCTTTTTGTATCAAACAGATAACGCCACGCCTTTGAAATATTGACAATTGTCCTTTGGTAAAAGCTTCATTATATGAATTAAGGAGATGTGTGACAATTAGGTCGAAGAATGTTTCATAAAATTATTTGGAAAAGCCATCCTCCCCAGGGGATTTGTTGTTCTGAAAGGATGTTAAAACGTTTTTTATCTCATCAAGTGTCAGGTCAGATTCAAGAGACTCTTATTCCTCAAAAGACAATTTGGGAATGTCTAGGTCCTCAACAAAGGCGAAAAAGTTCTCTCTGAAATTCGTGGAAAGAAAGCCGGATGATTTTGTTTCTAGTAAATCGCCATAAAATAATTCTATTTCTTGGTTGATTTGTTTCATGTCCGAAATAATCTTGCCATTCTCAAGTTTTAACTGTGCAATAACCCTTTTCTCAAAGTTTCGCTTTTCTAAATTGAAAAAATAATTGGTAGGTTTCTCACCTTTTTCAATCCTACGGGCTTTTAAACGGAACATGGCTTCTTTGCCTTTTTCTTCGTAAATATCTTTGAGTTCTGTCTTGATGGATTCATATTCATCTAACAGTGGTTGGTTGAAGTGGTTGTTTCCGTGACATATTTCATTATCAAGGGCATCGAGTTTTCCCTGAAGATAAGTTTCCCTGTTTTTAAATTCCTTGTGTTTAGCTTTCGAGTATGATATGGTTTCAGAGCGAAACTCCATCTTAATAAGTTCCCATAAAAGTTGATGGCTCTCAACTTCTTGATACTTTGATAAAATTCTCGGTAAACATCCTGTGATAAGCTGAACATAGTTTTCGTCTTCTAATAATTGGTTATTGAATTTCCACATGCCTGGGCCGCGATGAAACGCGTCGTTGATTTCTACGCTCAAGTAAATGGCCTTGTGGTCTGGAGCAATTGAGGAGCGGATTTCAGCTGTTCTTATGTTTGACTTTAAAGACTGTGCAATGAGAAAAAAGTCAATACTAGATTTAAGCTTCAGAGATTTTGATTCATAAGTAAATGCCTTCTTTTTGGGGTGTAGGACTCGATAAACATCAACAAGACCTAATTCGTCCATAAAACTAAGAAGATAATTCCTGTAACTTGTTTCTTGCCATTGTCGCTCTCCACGTTTATCTATTGAATGAAGAGTGGTGTTCCAGTCACCAGCGATTATAGTTTTAGAGACAATATCTGTACATAAGTTCTGTGTAAACAAAGTTTGCTGTTGGGGAATGACATTGAGCATAAACGGAAGCAAGAAAAAAATCTTTGTCACCTAGCTTGATTTTTGCGATAACCAATCTACCGTTTGGATCAATAGACAGACGCTCTAAAGAGAACAAAGAGTTTGGCCTCTGCAATATGCAAGTACCTTTGGAATGTTTTGTACCGTGTTAGAAAAGTATTTTCTCACCCCATTCTGAAGCACAAGGGACTTCATCTTCCTTTAACGAAAAGGTTTCCTGAAGACAATAGAAATCTGCTTTTTGATTCTTGAGATACAAAAACAATGCCCTTCGCTTGACGTGATTACGCATCCCCCTTACATTCAATGATAAGATTTAGACGAATTTCATAATATTCTACCGAATAAAACCTAACACCTATTCTTAATGCGTAATAGCTATGCTAACAAACAACAACAAAGGCTTGAGCCAGAGAAAAAAATAAGAAAAAAAAAAAAATAGAAAACGAAAATACGAAGACAGGCAAAAATACTAGTACAGTTTAGAAATATAAATGAGCTACGCTTAAGAGACTAACTTAGTTAGTAATCGCAAAAGTAACCAAGATGAACGAAAGAATTACGAAGTGAAGTTGCACAGTTCTTAAAAAAAAAAAAAAAACAAGACAAACACCGCACTCAGTAAACAACAACAACCAAAAAAGTGACTACGCTGGGAGGTTTGAAAGTATTTCTAATTTCCAAAAGAAAAAAGAAATTCTACTTCCAAACTTTCTGTAAAGGAAGGGAAGCAAAGCGAAAAAGTGCTAGCCTCTCTTCATCCTTCCCGTTCGATCTCATTTCCCTCAAAATATGCAAACTTCCACTTCGATACGATATTTACGGTTTTTGGAAGATCTCCGCAAAACGGTTAATTACAAATTTTTAAGATGGTTTTCACTAAAGATCCTAGTGGGGGATCCATCAGGCGACGTTTTTACGAATATCTTACCGTCCAAGGACCAACAGCTAAGAAGTAAACCGTCTCTCCGCATCTTGTTTGCTTGATTCATGACAAAGTGTCTGTGACCTGTGAGGTTTTCATTAATAAAGATGCGATCTGATATGAAGTTTATATGAAATAATTCATATATGAACTGCGGTTGTAGATGAAAGTGAAGAATGATCATCGCAGTTAATTTTCCAATTTAAGCAATTGGAAAGAAGAAGCCTGAAAAAATCAGGGCTTCAACGGGATTCGAATCCGTGACCTCCGCGATACCGGTGCGATGCTCTACCAACTGAGCTATGAAGCCACACATTGGGAGCGAGGTCAATTAATTGAGTTCATATCATCCCGTGAGGAGTGAAATGATGTGAAGTTTATATGAAATAATTCATGAACTGAAATTCATGAGCTTAAATCTCGATAAGTTCTTTTTACCTTTACTCAAAACATTACCATGCTATGAGATTATTTTGGTAACTTTATTTTTGCCACTGTTGTTTGAATGTTCTGCAAAAATCATCTTTTAAATTATTTACCCTCACCTTGGACGCGATTTCTTTTGTTTTATTCCCCCAAGCCTCGGAGCGTCAGTGGAGCAGTCAAGTTATGATAGACTGTTTTCGACAAGTGAAACCTGTATTCTGAAGCGGACCCCATAATAAGCGGACACCCTCTATTAAGCGGACACCAGCTTGAGTCCCAAAATGTTCTTCCTACATTTACTCTAAAATAAACCTGCATTCAGCGGACACCCCTGTTAAGCGCACGCAGGCATCAATATTAAGCCATTTCGTTGCACAAAACCTGCAAGACGGGGCGGGGGGGTGGGCGTGGGCGGTGAATAGGTTTTCGGATCGAAAAAAGCGCACGGATTGTGGATTTTTGTGGTAAATCGAGCGGATTCGCGGATTTTGAAAGCACAGTGGATATCGAGGATTAGCGGTAAATTTTGGCGCGGATTCCGGATTGTGCCTGTCTTGATGTTCGGATCTTGGGTCCTAAACAAAATTTGGATCATAGATCTTTCTTCACCCTTGGTCGGTAGGTTAATTAGTTCATCCAAATTATTTTTTTCGAACGAAACTCGTTTAAACTCAGGTATGAGACTGTTATTGGAATTGTACTATGTTATAGCCATCAAGCTATATGCTGCTTTCTTTACTATTTTTGCGAAATTAACAATGGCATTCACAATTTTCTCTTGCCTTCACATTTACCAGTTTACTTTTGAACTTTTATACTTCTGTTTCCGGATGTGATTGTGGTTTCCGATTTGAACAAAAATATTGGCGGATCGACGGATTTGGCGGAAAAAAGGCACGGATTGGCGCATTTGCATAGCCCTATCACCCCCCTCCAGCAATAAGCGGACACTTCAAGGACATTTTACCTCTAAAGGTTCAGCTGAGACTCCTTTAACATCGTTCAGCGATGTCGTTTTAAAACTGAGTGATTATTCCAGATTGATGGATTGACTGACTGGACATTGTACTATAAACAGTCTTAGCTAGTCTTTGATCTAACTCTGGGTTACACTGTGTTACAAAAGGGTTGATAAGTAACTATTATTGCACAACATATTAGAACCTGTTTTGAGCGGACACCCTGTATTAAGCGGACACTAGTGAGGGTCCCAAGGGTGTCTGCTTAATACAGGTTTCACTGTATTAAAATTCAGCTTGGCAGTGAGGCATAGAGGACACAAACAAAGGAAATTGATTGACATGTTTATTCATTTCTTTTGTTTGTGTCCTCTAGACCTCACTATCAACCTGAATTTTAATATATCAAAACTGACTTATTGTAAGTTAATTTTGGACCTTGAGTGGAAAGATACTACACTCTGCTTAGTTTATGGCCCGTCCACACCACGCCGAAGAAATTTGAAGACAGCGTTTTCAATCCTAAAATCGCATCAAATGTTTTTCGTCCGCACTGCACTGAAAGAAAAAAAAAAAAAAAAACTGAAAACGCAACAATCGCCGGCGATGGAAGCACTAGCCTGCGTAGCTGGCGGTTTAGTTGGTTGGGGACGGTAAAGATGATACGCGAGTGGTCTGGCGTAGCAGCCTTTTCGTTTGTCTCATTAGGTTCCCCACGGCATCGCTGCTCTCGCCGCTAGCTCGCGCGCTCTACCCCAACTAAACCGCCAGCTATGTAGGCTACGAAGCGCTTGAGTGTCCTACGGTATCGGAGCTCAAGCTAATACATTGCACTCGCACAATATGAGACTTTGCGGCAGGCACAAGTTGCACATGTGACCTTCATTCCCCACCTCCTAACCATATATCACTTCAAACCCCCACTGCTCCTCAACCGCTACTCTCAATCGTTAACCCCCACTTGTTACTTCTTAGCTCTCATCGCATGTAATTCCCCACCCACCCTAACATTTCTGTTCAGTCGTGTCTTCCCAAGGGACCGTTCATTTTTTATCAGGTAGGGGGGGCTGGTGGGATTTGGGGGGGGGGCCATGCGAAAAAAAATGGCTTTCGAGGGGGGGCCATTCCAAAAAAATAAGGGGAAAAGGGGGGTCACGTGAAATATTTTAGTAAAACTTTAAAATGGCATAATGTTTGAATATCAAAAAAATTGCTATAGAATAAACATAGAAGGCAGGATACAAATTTATTACAAACTTTCCTTCTGCTTTAAAAAAACGTAACAAAAAAGCATTTGTAGCTACTGAAAAGAAGTATTTAACGCTGTTATTTTCGAATGCAACTTTCACTGGCACTCATCTTCATCTTCGCTGTCGTCGAGTTCTTCGTCGCCGCTTGTGCTGCTATGGGAGTCTCTTTCACCGATGCTGCAAGAAGCAGCAATGCTTTCCGTCAGAGTGTACTCTTCAGGGTACATGAAGGTGTAAACATAATCTCTGACTTCCTGCTCAAGGTTGGTGGTGATTCTGCTTCTTGCAGCATTGGTGAAATAATTCCCTTCCACGAGCTGTGCGATGTATGGCCCATCTCTTCTAAATAACGACGTGGCAACATCCTCAACTTTAATACACCCTTCCGGGACGGCCGTTCTAGGAGGGTACACAAGGCATTGTGGAAGATCATTTCCTAGCGGGTTTCCAACACAGATGCCATAAACTCGTTGGACGTTGTTTTCAGTCCGCTTCCTCTTTCTTGCATTTGACTTTCTGCGGTTTTCTTTTTTCCTTCTCCTTTTGTTGATGTGCTGTGCATGTTTGAGTATGCCCTTGAATGTGCTGTTATAATTGCTCTTATTTTCTAGTGCTTCCATGTCCTGTGTGACCTTCGTCAACTTAGCTTCTATACATTTGATCTGTTTTACATTAAAACTGTGGGCATTCATCAATTCAGATGAGGGAGATGCCAATGAGAGGCCAAATGCCACACGCTCAGGGCGAGCCATAACTAGGAGATCCGAAATTGACTTCTCTTTCTTTTGATTTGTTTTTCAAACAACAGCTCTCTGTAGTATAGGGATTGTAAATATTGTCTTCACAGTGAGCACAAAACGTGAAGCAGGGGGATAATAGAGAAATATTAAAAAAGTTGAAATCTGAATATTGTTTGTTCAATTTTTTTTTGGGGGGGGGGTCATCCCAAAAAATGACCGCTATAAGGGGGGGCCACGTGAAAAAATTGGTAAGCTGAGGGGGGGTCATGCGATTTTTAAATGGTGCTTCCCAAATCCCACCAGCCCCCCCTCCCTCATAAAAAATGAACGGTCCCCAACATTTGAAATTAAGCGCTGTTTGACCTCCTTTACATGCGTGCGTCAAAATACGTTGCATAACAGAATTTATTACTCAAGAATCAAACAAAAAACGAGCCATGAAACAATTAATCAACCGCGATTCGGGAAATCCTTCGATGGCTGTTCATTCGAAACATTCTTCAAAACAACATGGTACAGAGTACTGTGCAATTATCATCCCGCAAACCTTGGCTCGGTGACCCAAAGAACAGAGATAAGCGAAATGATGTATTCGACGACTACCTTGCACATCGACTTTTTTCCCACCTTCGCTGGACCTTTGTCGGCCTCAAAGTGAGCCGCGTTGTTTAGGACAATCGTCGGCAAGGGTCACACTCACAGCCCGACACATAGTCCTTTATCGTCGGTAAAAGACTGGACGCTTTGCATGCTGAGCGCTCCGATGCTTTTTATTAGTGCGGTACTTTGAGGAAATTTAGCACAAATAAACTTCCGTGGGAAAAGTAAGGCCTCGTTGACTTGCGTTTGTAACAGAAAATGAACATCGTGGAAAGCGGTTACATGGAAATAAGCGAGGGGACTGGGGACAGGGTTAGAACGGGGAATTAAGCCCTCCCATTTCTTTTTAGCCTGTACATTTACAAGAACGCAACTAAAATGTTATATATGGGAGAACTGTCTAAAGTCTGCGCTCTTAATCTTTGCAAAAGAGCGCGCAAACCCAAGACAAAACAAAGAAAAGTTATCCCTCTCACCGATCTATAACCACAGCGGTGCGAGACATCGGAAGGGAATTAGATTTTTCTTCACCCATAATGGTGTTTATTCCAAAAAAAGCGCGTAAAGCGCGGAAATACAAGGTATTTTGATTTTGTCCGAGAAGGTATTAATAATATTAATATTAAAATATCTTTGAACAATGAACCAGTGGTGACAGCAAGTGGACCAGCGTTACGCAATACGTGATCATGGACAGTCAACATTGCTTCCTGTGAACATTTGCCTGGATTTATAGCCGGACTGTTCATTCAGTCTTTCGTCTACAGCCAATTTTCCTGTTTTAAAATGAAAAGCGAGCGAAGCGGTAGCCGGCATGTAACAAAATGGGAGAGAGTGTCTACAAAGCTGAGTCCTTCCCATATTTTCATGTATTTTTGTCTCTTAGCTTTTCCAAATGAAAATCCTGGAACAAGAGGGAAGGGAAAGCACGTTTAGAGAGTCTGCCAATAAACAAGTGTCGACTTGATTTATAGCTACTTGATTTATTGCAAATAAGCCAAGATCAGTTACTGTCTCTGGAGAGCTTTTGTATATAAAGCTCTTCCGGTGTAAGAACTGAACAGAGTCCATCGCGCGCGTGTGTTGCGAAAGAACACGCGAGAGGGGCGACACGCAAAAGCTGGTGGGCCGTTGAAAATGCATGACCGATATTTGAAGCAGTATGATGGCGTCAGATTATTTCTCTGAAATGTTCATGGATTTGTCGAGGGCCCGGGATCGAGGGGTTTCATGTCAAAAATAGTTCAGCCTGCTCTGCAGGCTAACGTGGACCTTGTTAGGGCGAAGGGTGGGGAAAGTCGCGCGTGTGCTCACGAACAAATGAAACGCGCATGGAGTAAAGGCATGTTTATGGCATCGAGCAATTCTTCGATTTTCTCACGGTTCTCAAAGTTCTCTCCCTTGGGGTTATCGAAAGGGGAATTTTCTTATCTAAAAACTTATTTCAGTTATTTGACGAACAATCGAAAGTGAACGGGGAAGCAAAACAACATTGCTCGTATTGGTAGGCAGCTGCCTGGAAATGCTCTCTGCCTTATGTCAAACTTATCAGCTTATGTTAATCCGATTATCCCGGCAGCGACTGAAAATTGAAGGTGTTTCACCGAAAAGCGGGGAAAAGCCGCCACACTTTCAAGCCGACTTTGAACACAAGCAACTCACGTACGACAAAAAGAGCCTTTCTAATTTTTACGATTTCACGGTGAAAAAAAAAAAAGATAAACTATGCGTCCGGAATTTGTTTACGATAGCACTTCGTCAAAGAATGAGTAACACGATTGGAACTTTTTCCGTCACGTTCAAAGGATAAACAGACTGTTATTTTGTTTGCATTTAATATTTAGTGCGTCTCTTTACCTCTGTTTTCAAACAAAAAGCTTGTAAGATGTGAAAAAGAATCCACTTGAATGGAAGAAGAAAAGAAAAATTTCGCGCCTGTTTGCGCGTGAGAAATATTGTGTCGGCATGTTTCTAATTAGTTGCTATTGTCAGTGATCGCTCATCCGCGAAACGAGCATCTCGGGTCTTAATCACTGAGGGTTTATTGCTTCCTACATCCTCGAAAACTCACTTTTTTGTGTCCCATCGCGGTATATACAAGATGTTAACACTCAAATCGCATTACCCACGAAGGGTCGCTGTTTTGACGTTGTATTATAATTGCTCATAATTTGCTAATAACATGACTCCACCCATAAAACATTTCAATTAATAGAAGAATACTGAGTAACACCTCAAGCGTGGGAAAATGATACCTCAAGCTCTAAAAGCTTCGTCAAAGTTTCATTTTGATAGATGGGATAATAAAAGCTTTACTTACAGTTGCTTAAGTTTCAGATTAAGAAATTCCGATAATTCAGCAAGATTAGGGTTAACAAGCCGTTCAATCAGTGTACTGTGTATGCGTGACAACATAATACGCGCCGAAAAGGTTAAGTTAAGCTTTTTGCTAGTTTTTTTGCTCAGTTTTGCTTTTTCGCAGAACATACTGCGACTAAAAAATTCACGATGCGATAAATAATTGCTGTAATTTGAAGGACTAAAGAAATAAAGCCAACCCTTAACCTCATAAGCATCTCGATAATTTTCATCTACACCCATCGGCTGTTCTGGATCATGTTTCTGGGATAGCTGTCAAATTAGAGCAGCGGTGTTGTTTTATCTATCGAAGCTGTAACCTGGCGATAATTCAATGTCTTCAGATCAACAGCTATGTTCCATCAACACCGTTAAATTTAACTCAAAGCATGCCAGCCACCCGCTTGCACCCTTCAGCCACCCAACTTGAAAGTTTTGGTTCGACTTCCGGTTGCAAATCTCGCTTCTTCAAAGCAATAGCAATACATACGCATTTAATCTCACCCATGATTGTCCAATTTGCAAAGGTATTGTTTTTATTGCAAGAGTTGTTTGTTCCGCTGGGAAAACCTGTCATTTCCAACCCAGTGTTTTCGTAACATGCGTGAAATTGTCCCTAATTACAGCATAATTGATGCCAAACCGGGGTATATATAGCTGTGACTTCTGCGGTCAGCTTCATTTCCCCACGTGCTATCTGTCGCGCCGGCATCGAAACCAGCGAAACATTTTCAAAACCATCATGGTAAGCAGATAAGATTTTCGAACAGCCTCTTGCTGTTGCAATTTGTAACACAATTTTCAATTTCTTTTACCTTTGCAGTAATTTTGCTTTTCAATAGCTTTGTTAGTGGAATTGCGTAGTGAACTCCATAAACGTTTTGATCGCAACGTTCTATAATTTTTAAATTACTGTTGACATGATTGTGGCAATTTTTTTTAACAACCAAAAAGTTTCGATCTTGAAATAGTCGTTAGTCAAAAACGTTCGCGAACATTTGATTCAACAGCACGAAGACCATTGAATTGTAAACATAGGTGTAATACCAGATACTTTACTTTGCAGGAAAGCAGCACTTATCTGTTTGGACGTAGATTCAGGAACCGTCTTTTTGTTGGAGGGCTTCCACACAACGTAAGTACTGTTTACTACTTTTATCTTCTGGTTATTTCAAGACATAATACCGTTATATTTCCAAATTATAACTTTCAATTGGTGTGAATAGTTCGTTTGATCATCTAGCTTGTCCACTCGAAACCGCGAGCGGCTTAGTAATTTGAACGGGCGTATTGTGTTTGCTGAGATCTTGAATTTTTATTTTTTGTTGATAACTTAATTCTTAAGAGGCCCTTGAAGATCTCAAAGCCCCTTGTAATCCTTGAAGTTTTGGGTACAGTAAGCAATAACGACAATGTTTGTTTAATTTGAAAGCGCAGCATGAGAATTTAGCAAATGTACCGATAGTTTGCCATCGATTGTCGATTGCTTGTGTTTCCTGAGGTTAGATTTGAAACATGTATTAAAGCCTTAAGTCAAGAAAAAATAACATGGGTCGGATTTACTGAAGGAGCAAAGGTTAAAATATGCAGTACTGAGCTGCAAAATTCGTTTTTCCCGGTCGCGGTGAACGGTTGAAGCTTGATAACCACTGGTAAAATAAGTGAGACCTCGTTGCGATCGGTGAAGTGGTTTCATGCTGCTCTGTAAATTATTTATATTGTGTGTCGACACTAGCCAGTGGTTTTGATCGGCCGTAAATCCTAAGATGCCGAATTTGTGCTGAGTCGCCTTAAATCTTCGCAACGTTAACAACTCTCTGAAGGGGGGTTTAAGCAACGTTAATTATGCGTGGAGACAGCGCGCGAATTTCCACGCTGCGTGAATTATCCAGAATCTCGTCTTGCCTTTAATAGGAAGTTCGAGTAAATGTGGAGCTTAAGCGTTTTTGCAGGGTTGTTTTGTTACTGTCATTCGGCTACAGTCTTTTTTCTCTTCAATTTACTCAACCCCTTCCCTCCATATAGTCAGGATTTGTCATTTCTCCAGTGGTACAATGTCACTGGGAGAGCTATTTTTGTCTTCCATTCATACGGGAAGTTCAGATGAAAAAGGGGCGTGAAGAGTTTGCCTGAGAATTCCTAGAAAGGAAGTAGACTATGAGTCTCATTAATTTTTTTTTTGCTGTTCTAGCTGACAAAGCTAACAATTTAACTTTGCCAGCATTTTAGCTTTACTGCTGCAATTTTAAAGCCACCATTGTTCTGTTGAAGATAGGAGGTGCTTTCCATTATGCCAAAGATTCCGGAAATTTGGGTCGGGAGTCAATGGAAAGGTCCATTTCAGTTCCTTCTGACCACAACATTTGGGATCACCTCTGGAGGTGGTCCACTAATTTCATCCGGACCTGTCCGACCAAAATTTGCTGTTCCATTTTTGACAAACCGGTTCATTGCCCTGCTTCTCTTCATTTTTGTAGGGAATTTGGAAAAGGAATAAAAAATGGTAAGAGCCATTCCTCTTGGTTGGCCTGGTTTGATCGGAAAATTTCACTCTCATTTCACTGTTCATTTCACTTTCCTCGGGTATTCCCACTGGTGTCTGAGCGGTTGGTTTGGCATAATGAAATTAGCATCCACAGTGGACAAAGCAAGATTATAGCATCATGGCTGCTTTTTTGGTCCAGGCTAGCCTTGCTTTTTATGCAAAAACATCAAAATTTATATAAAGGAAAGGGTGGCAAGGCGAGATCTCAGAATCTGCGGCAATTTGGTTGATGGAGCTCGTTTGAAGAGGCCCAGAGTGCAGTTGGGTAGTTTGTTAAGCAACTGAAAAGCTAGAGTCCCTCAATTGTACCCTGCACAAAGTCGCTCAAAAACGCATCCAATAATTCGTGTATCGGTTGCGGTTAAGATACCCAGAAGCAGATTTAGGGGGGTGGATTGGGTGACTAGCCACCCCCCCCTTTTTTTGAGAAGCAAAACATAAAAACATTGGGAAAGGTTGTGAATATAATGGCAGAATTCAAGGCAAACTATCTGGTCAGGTACCTCATTGTAATTTCTGACACCTAAAGTGTCTAGAAAATGATTGAGAAAACTGCATGTTAAAAACATTTGTCTTTATTTTGTAGACAACACCACAAGAGCTGGCTCAATATTTTAGCAACTTTGGCCATGTTGTGGAGGCTAAACTTATTTTTGATGAAAATCAAGTTCCAAAGGGGTGAGTTTTATTTTCTGGTTTACCATCAATTCATCAATTTTATGCATCTCCTTGACTTGTTCAATGCTGGTTTTCGCTAATGCACAACCGTGAGCGTAAACAACATATACAGCTGCAGTAATAAAGGTGCTGTTAAGTATACATAGCACAAATGAGACCAAAGGACTCCTGCAAGGTGCCGCCCAAGTAATAAATTTAGTTAAAAAAGCTAAAAATTACACAGTCATATCAGCATATGAATATCAAAAGGAAAAATTATTATCACAAATTATCAACATATTACTGCGTCTGCTGGCTTTCTGCATTTATGCTTAGAAATTTACTTGTAAAATGGGGAGAAATTGCACTCCCAACAGAAACACTCTCTGTTTGTGCTGGGTTAATTCTTCTTGGTTTTTTCTAGCCTGAAATATTTCTGCCCTACCGTAATGCAGTTTGAGAAAAATTGATATGCTTAGCACTCTCTTCCACTTTTTTTTTTTATCTCTTTACAATTGTGATCCCAAATGTTTTAATTTTTTGACAGCTATGGCTTTGTGACATTTCAGTCAGAAGGTGATGTGAGAAATGTGACAGAAATGGTAAGACTTCATTGGTCTGGCCTGTGTTTGTTTTGAGAATGATATACAGAGGGAGTACTTAAGAGAAATGGTGAGAAGAGTTGGGTAGTCCCTCATCCTATAATATTGCAGACTGGGCATGTATAATAAAGAAGACTAATGACCCTGTTCACTGAGGAGGGACCAGCTGTAACTGGGACAGGTGGCAGCTGCTCACCAGCAAAATGTGTATGAATAGGTCATTGACCACAGTGTAATATTTCTATTCTTATTTCAAAGGAAAGGTCAAATTAGGTGCTTCATTTGAGGGATTAATGTTTGGGGAACATATTCTAAATTTATTATAAAATGTATTGTCCTTCTTGACCAAGTAATACACAGTTGTGAATCAGTGAATTGCATTGGAATTATGCAACCAAAGTGTGGATGGATGCAGTCTTCTATGCAGAAACTCTTTGGGCTTGTTGTGTTTCTATCTTCCTCTAAGTAGCAGATATTTTTTGTGACAACCCAAAGGAGCTTTGCCCAGGTGGCATGGATAATGAGGGCTGAAATGCTGAATGCACCTTTAAAATTTCAACCTGGATTTTATTTGTTATTACCAGCAAAGCAACAAACTTAAACATTGTTTGGCGGTTTTCATTTTTTCAGGGAACTTTGTTCCTCAGGAATAAAAAGCTCAACTTAGGTCCGGCAGTAAAGAAACAGGTGGGTACTTAATCAGGGCATGTTGTGGTTTAACCCTTTAACTGGCAAATTTCCTCAAAAAATGCTGTTTGTTACTGTAAACTTGGTTTTTTGCCTGCCATGACCCTGAACTGGCCTCAACTTTGCTGAGATTTATTTCTTACCAAGGAGCAAGATTTCCCTGAGCGTTAGGTACTAGAATGTACAATGTCTTAATTTGGAGCATGCACATGAGCTCCTTTGCTTTTTCTCGCCCCTTTTACTCTTGTTGCTTTTGCTCTTCATATCCTTTCTGACAGCTGTAAAAAGTTCGGTGTTGATTATCTTTAAAGTCTGGAAATGGAAAATTGATTTTAGGTGTAATGGGCCATTTTACCACTAATATTGCACCAAAAACTGCTCACGTTTTTCTTTCAATTAGCTACGTCTGAATGTGGTTGATTTTAAAAACAGAGAGTTGTGCGGATAGATCCATCCTAGCCCTATTATCTGTTTATCAAGAATATCTATTGATGCCTAAGTTGATGACATCACAAGTGGTACAAAGTGCATGACCCCTCAATTCGTAAGAAAGTGTATGATGGTCAGTTAAAGGGTTGAATGCATTTTGTATATTTTGGTTTGAGATGTTGTCAGGGCAGTTTAAACTTGACTTTTTTTGTATGCTAGTTAAGTGCGCGTAAGACAGGAAAACATGTTGAAGGCATGCGTTCTTTTCAAACCCAAAACAAACTTATAAACTGGACATTTACAGTATACCAACATTTCACCACGTCATGCATCAAGCACAAGAACAGTGGGCCTTATTGCTGGACTACGTAATGTGAGAAAAGATTACAAAAAACTATGTAGTCATCACCTGTATTTTACATTAATTATTATTGCTAAAAATAAGTCTTATTAGTTTCATTGTACAATTTTGATATTCAGGTCACGCCTGTAGAGAATCCCGAACTTGTTGTAGGTATGTAAAGAAGTCCTGATGAGAAGTAAATGCATGAATTTTGTTACTTGCTTGTTGCAAAATGATGTTTATGATATCTATGCATCAAAAACAGGCCATATCAAAATGATATCTATACATCAGTAGCTAGCTGGACATTAAAAACTTAGCTTAAAAATTTCCTCTTCCTCCAGGGAAAATCATAAAAGTCTAACCATACAGTTTTACACATTTGTTGACATCCTAGGCATTAACCTTGGATGGGGGGGAGAGGGGACACATTAATGAATTGCAGAGATGCACCAGCAAGTTACTTTTAAAAACATGTCACAAAACATCTCCTAGATAGGAATTTTATATGTATATTTATTTAAATTTAATAATTTATGTTAAGTGAATTTTTTTTTTATTTCACTCCCTTATACAGTGTCCAGCAATCAAATGAGAGGGGAGTATTTTTACCCTGTGCCTGCGTCTAATGTTGCGACACCTGTACAGGTATAATATTCAAAAATAATTATTATCAATCAATAATGGGCTCAGATCCTTAATGTAGTTACACCTGTAAAATGTACCATGGCTGTAAAACTAAGAAAGCAATATCTTGAATCTATATAGAGCAGGAAAACAGGAGCTCCAAAACAAAAGGTTGATGCTGAACGGTACTATAAAGTTAAAAAATGTTTTGCATAATTATAAGAAATAGTGAGACAGCATACATAATGCAAGTGAAAGTTAAATTCTTGACTGAGTTTGTGAGACAATATTTAATTTAGTTTTAATGTTGCTGACTACATCGTTCCTTATTGATTGTAGTATCCGACATACATGCCTCCAGTGTACACTCCTGAACATCAGGTGAGACTAACAAAAGAGAACTAAACTTTGTTATTATTCATTTCTTAAACTGGAAATGTGACACTTGCAATCATTGCAGCTAATTCTGGGAGAGCTTGGGAATGTGAACTACAAAATTCTGTACTTAGTATTCAATCAATCAATCAATCAATCAGTCGTTGGATTGATCAATCAATCTTTATTTTATAGAGGGTAACACCTAAAAGTTACACCAGTAATAAACTTGCATTCACACTTTCATTGAAACATGTTCATAACTGCAGACTGTTAATAATTATAAGAATTTTGTTTCCAAACATGTGTCAGGTGTCTATGACTTTGCAGCTTAAGCGCATATTATGGACAGTTAACAGTCCGATTAATCCAGAGTTTCTAGAATCTTGATCTCTCTATAATAGAAACACTTCCTTTAAATGGGGCTCTCTGCTGTTCTTCTAATTAAATTGGTATATGTCCATATTAAAGAGGTTTGAACAATTTCTCCAACAGGTCTGTTGTTCGCCTTTAATCACAATCAGCTGTTTTTTTTTTTTCACTGAGCAGGTGTCATATATACAGCAACCAGCCCCTTATGTAATACATTATCAAGGTAATTATATATTAAACTTAGTATTTACTTTGTATTTCTTTCCAGTATGAGATTTGGAATTTAAGTGTTTAGATAGAGAACATTTTCCACAGAAGCAACTCTGTTTTTGTACATTAATGAGAGAGCATTTGCACTGATGTGATAGTATTTGGTGTTATGGATTTGCACATAAAAAGGGAGGGTACCATCTACCCTTTTCTACTCCTGGGTGTACAGAGGTACTGTAAAGAGTAACGTGTCTTGCCACAGAACATATGATTCCTTTCACCTGGGCTCCAGAATCTGGGTTACTCTTGGGCAAGAGGCTTTACGCTCACAGTACATCTCTCTGCATAAGTGACAGGAGTGTAAATAGTTACCTTCAAGTTTTTAATGCATGCTGGGAGTGGAGTTGGGGACAGAAGTAAAATTCTTCAAGTTGCTTCATACTACAAAAACCAAAGATAAGTGCAGGGTTGACGGACCATTGGGCTCAACTGCAGACTAATCTCTGAACTAGAAAAACTCATTTATGGTGTAATTTCTGTTTTTTTTTTTTTTTTTTTTTTCAGAGGAATACCCAGGTGCTCCAACAGCCCTGCCTGTTTCTAACCATGTACATGTAGGTGTCACTATACACTAAAATTATCATGTGAATAAAGACTGTAATGATAAAAAAAAAAAAAAAGATTAAAGAGAAATGAAAAGATGTTTGGGGTAGTTTTCAAGACATATTTCCAATAGAACCTTTATTATCTATACCAAGGCAGGTAGTTTGGTACCAAGTTAATCTGACTAATGTATAATTTATTGGAGGAACATTAAGTCACAGATCACAAGAACTGTTGCTGTTATCTTCAGAATGTGGCATGAATAATACAGCTGTGTTCCTTGGTAAGGTATCTCTGTTGATTTCAGGTCTCTTCGAGTCCACAACATAGAAGAAAATTGCCACCACGCTTTAGACGATCACGTGAAAACTAGTTTCCCATGATTTTATTATTTTTAGTTTCTTCAAATCATTTCTTAAATATCACTAGAAATAGTTATTTGTGAAACTGCACGTGTATATATCTTACTTTAAAAGCATTGCTCTAAAATCGGATTGAATATGAGCTCCTGAAATGTAATGTTTCAAAAACTGGGAAAATAAAATATATTTTTGATCTTTTCTTTTGACAAGCAGCTTAGATTATACAATGAAAACATCATTAAAGAACTGATCAGTGATTCGATCTCTCATTTATTTTTTATGGCCACATTATTTAAACAAGAGACATTTGTTAAATGAAGGTGCTTTTTTACAACAAAAATCTTTCACAAAGAGTGTACTTTGAGTTTTCAATTTTTGTAGTAGTTGAATATATGTGTTCCTTATCATTGAGTTTACTAGAAACAGTGTAATAGTCTGGGGCAAAGAAGAGTTGCTGGAATTAAGTTGATTAGAGTTGAACCCAAACAAGGATGAGAATCATGAGGAAAGACAGTGTTTGAAAAATGAAAACTTGCCCAGTTTGACATTTTGCAATAGAGGCTGTCATAGTTGACTCAGGTCTCAGAGAGGTGAAAGAGAGATTGGTGGCTAGGCAAGAGACCAGTGAGGTGGCTCAACTCTCATCTTTGTTTGGCTCATGCTTGGATTAATACATTCCTAGGTATTTATGAACTGTTTTTAAAATAACTGAATTTCTCTGTTGAACTCGCACCTGGACATATAAGTATGGCTTTTCCTTTAAGTTGGAAGCTAGAAAAAGGAAGAAAAAAACAGATACAAGTATGGAACTGATTTCATTACAATGAGTAGTTTGTGACTACACTGAAATATTCTGATGACTTTCTAATCAGAATGAAGATCTCTTAATAAGATTAATTATTTTTGACTTAAAAACTGACTGACAACACAAGATGTAATTTTTATATTGATAAGCTTATGCTATTAACATGTTGTCACAATTTTAAAGCTATTTATTTTTGTATGGGTATGTATTATAATAGATTCAAGGAAGGGAGCTTACATCCTGCTACGAATTTTAAAACTGATTCGCTTTTTTCATGATTTTATCTAACTTGAACTTATAGTTTCTTAGAACCAAACAAGTTCCAAAGCTATAGAATCCGGAATTAAGATCAAACAGCAATGATACGCGTGTATTACGCTTAGATTATTGCGTTTTATATAATTATAAGGTGTGCTCGTCTTAATTGATATTGTAATCGTGTCTTCGCGACACAAATGCAACCAGAATATTTGTAAAATGGTCTCGTTAAAAATGAGCTGGAGGTTTGTACACAAGAAAGTGTGAAGTGTATTTTGCTATTGTAGCGCATAAATGGAAATGAAAAGAACGTTTTGATACCTGTATTTGTGTCCTTGTTTTTTTTTGCCAGTGAAGATCCTATCTTCCACGCACACTGCAGGTTCATTAAAACTTTTTTTACGGGTTTTGGGTAAGTCGCCAAGTTGCTCAGAACAGCCTTCGTCACCAGTCCCCTCTGGCACGGTTCATCGAAGTCCCCAAGTCCAAGTAAAGCAGATTTGGCATGGAAAAAAAATTATTTACAAATGTAGAAGTCGAATATGGATCAAACGGGCGACCCCGCAAGAGTGAAGGAGAACCTTCGTTGCAGTTCGGTGTGTGTTGCCTCCGGGAATTGATGTGCGCAATTTTGTGGGATTTGTTTGTGATAGGACGATCGACCTTTTCCCTTGTGAAATATATACCGGTATGAAAGGGTCAGTTAATTTTATCGTATTGAACATAACAGACAATCATGACCGATGGACGTTGTACGATCATGACTTTGTTAAGTCAAGCCTTAAAACGTACATGTACAGTGAACGTAAATGTAAACTGATAAACGGTGAGTTAGGATGGAATTACCATACAGTGCGCTGAATTAAAAAGGTTTATACGCGTACAAGAGGTTTTGAAAGTGAATTGACTCGGGCAGACCTTTTCAAACCTGCTGTTGTGGAAAAGAAACGCTTAAAACTGAGTTAAATTCGGTCCGTTCAATAATTCCCTCACTAGAGTGAAGGTGTGAAGTCGCAGGTTTTAATCAAACCGTTTTGACAAAAAATGGAGCAAAATTAAATCCCCTGGAAACAGTTAAAAAAAGGTTTTCCATCCATTATTACAGTTCTATTTTAAAACTCATCAGTATTAAAGACCTACAAGTTTTCAACAAATTTGCCCTCTTCCTTATAAAGGATAACCTCTTCCAGGCGTTCAGTTAGTTGGGGCGGAACGCGAAATACAGCGCGCGAAAAACTTAAAAAGCGCCGTGAGTCTCGCCGCGCCTTATTTAATTTTTACGCGCTGTGTTTCGCGTTTCGCTCCAACTAACTGAACGCCTGGAAGAGGCTATGTAAAGGAAAAATAATAATAATAATAATAATAATAATAATAATAATAATAATAATAATAATAATAATAATAATAATAATAATAAACACCATTGAGATCCCGGTGCAGTGCCTTGAAACGTTTCTTCCAGCCTTCAATCAGCGGAGTTACAATTTCAATTTACCCTTTCTTTTCTTTAGAGTGTCATTTCCCCCTTGAATCAAATGAAAATTCCCCGAGATTTCCCTGGCATTGAAGAAAATTTTTCCCCTGACCATTCCTGACCTGTGGCAATCTTTTATCCCTTGGTTATAAACTCGTGTCTTTACTGACAAAGAAAAAATTCTGGCTATTAACCGTACAGAGCACTTGTACGATATAAATGGAGGTATGTTTTGTTAGTTTCTACCACACAAGCTTAAGGTGCTTTTCACGCGTCCTGATTGGTTAAGAACTCGGAGGTGCTTAGGAAAGAACACCATTCACCTCCGAGTAGAGATTTGAAATTTCCGTCCATTTGTTGGTTTATAGTCAGAAATAAAGTAATTTTTGGGTGCACTAGTTATTTAGCCTGTGTAGTGTACAAAAACAATTATTAACCTCAGGATCGGTGAAAGTAGTGGATATTTCCCTCACCTCTTCGCGGCTCGTCACATAACTGTTGTTTCACGCCTACGCGAATTACGTAATAGTAAATACGATATTTTTCTTTTAAGCAAAAACAACCCGACTGCTCATATGTAAGGCAGGTTTCCACCCTTTTCCTTTCAAAGTTAGGGTCAGGATCTAAATAAGTTGGATTTTCGCGTGAGTTTTTAATCAGGAAATGTAAACATTGCTTTGGAAAACCAACGGCTCCTCCTTGCAGCCTTGCAGGGTAGGCCCCTTTTTCGCGGGAAATTTGCCAAAATTACCCACAAGTCATTGGAACGGGCGTTGTACGCAACCGCAGTAACACCCATAGTATTTTCTCTGACGCAAAGGGTTTACTCTGATACAAACATGTCGATGTCTGGGTTGCTGGTTTCATTTTCGACAAATTTCTCCGATTTTCACACTGGCAGGCTATGGAAAAGGGCTACAGTGGTTTGAGGAGGACGTAAGTGCTTTTTACTTTGACCAGTTGAGCTTCTGTTTCGATTTAGATTGAGTTTGTGTGCAATTTTTCAGGCGAAAACGTGCACATTCGTCCAAGTGCCCTTGTTGCTATTCGTCGGAGGAAGAACCGGAAAATCATGCAAGCGCCAAGAAAGAGGTGTGTTGAGTTGCTGTTTGCTGCCTTGAAAATATACGATCTACTACAAGATCTGGTGAAATTTATTCAAATCTTTTTAGAAAAGCTTTGGAGGTAAGCTTAATCTCGGCGACAAAAATTTGCGTTGGTGAATTGTTGTGAATTGTCCCTGCTCGGCGACCATGTGACGGTGCGGTTGGTGCGTTATCAAGGAAGCACGCTAGTCTTGCAGAGTTTACACGGTCAAATCTGTTTTTATCGTATACATAGGTTCCAATTTAGATCAAGTTAGAACTGTACAAGAAAATTGCAGCGATTGTGAGTCGATGAAACCGTATTCATGTTTTTAAAGTTCCAAAAGTTTGTTTCAAGAATTCACTCTTGTGTCACCGTGCAGGGTGCAATCAGCTCATCTTTTTTGAGGTCTCTAGCGCGATGTTTGTTTACTGTTCAACGTTAATGTAATAATATTTCTATGGCTCGATCGGTCGATCACATTGTAACGCTTAGCATGCATATTAGATAGAGATGATTTCAAAAATGTACTGTGAAACGATTTTGATCTTTTCTCGTAGACCAACGCCATGTGGTCAATATATCGAAATTATGCAGCTCTCGACTATTTGTAGGAGTCAATCAAAACACGAAAGTAAATGTCGTGAATTTCAAAGCTGCTTGATATTTTTGCGGAGAGTAACATAACAGATTTTCAACCTATTTATTGCACTTTCTGTTTTTAACATCCTGTTCCATAGAGATAATATATTAAGGTAATCGAAACTAGCACAATTTATATGCGCGCGGGAGTAACAAATTTGGCATTTGCCCCGTACGAAGACAGCATCGAATCAATTTACTTCGACGCAGTTGTCTAATTTTAAGCCATACGTCACTTCGTTGGTATCCAAGCATAAAAACTTGTTTTCGTTTTATGTAAACGAGATTGCTGTACAGAGCAACTTGGATTTAAACCCCACTCAAGTATAAATATTGTTGCCTAATTTTAATTTTCTGTAGAATGAATTGCTTTTGGCTGTCTGCGCTTGAATATATTCGAGAAAAAAAGACATTTAATTTTCCAATCGATTTAACAATTTTTTTGGTATCTATGACCCAGTTACTTGTAAAGCAGCAGCTTATAAATCTCTCAAAATAATATGGTACACTTTCTTTGTACAATAATATTTTTTGGTCTCTCGAATTTTAAAACAAGTGCATGCGGTATGTTTGTTTATTCAGAGGTGTATTTACCCACACTGCAGGCCCCTAACCTTGACTTATGTAATGTGATTCGAACCTTAAATTTCATATTTAAAATCATGAAGTGCGAGTAAATTATTCAGACTGTACGTAGAGCACAACCTTAATAACGTCAGTCTCATTGTCAGATTTTATACGATTTTTCAAGATTGTAAGTAGCTCTCTTTGGGAAAACTAAGCAAATCAGACAGTTCCCACAGCTGCAGGTTCTTAACTTTGTGCATAACTGGCGTGAAATGTGTGTTGAAACTTTTCACACCTGCTTTCCTAAACTTTTCTTAAGAATTTGGTTTCCTCCAGGCTGATTGCCTTAAGTGATATATCAGAGAGCAATAAACTCATAATATTTTCATCTAAAGCCCAAATTTTGCTTACCTTAAGATATTCATTAACATTCCTAAGAGTTAGTTGAAAAAAAAAACTTACTTAATTCTGTTTTTCACTGCAGAGTGATTTCAAAATGACTTTATTTTGCTGTAAAAAATCGTGTTATCATATCAATCAATCAACAACTTTATTTTGTGTCAAAATAAAAGGAAAAAAAAAGAAAAAGAATTAGTCAACATATAAAAAGCTATATAACCATGGAATCAACTCCTTGGCTAATCACAGAGATATCTTCGAGAGGGAAAGAAAATTTGTAAGATTGTGTTTGCAGTTGTAAATGACTTTGACAGGGGAGATATAGAAGAAGATGTAAACAGAGGGATTTGTTTTATAGATGTCACCCTGAAAGGAGTCCATGGGGTGGTGGAGGGGGTACTCCCAGAAAAATTGGGTGGGGTGTACAGCCCACTTCCCAAAATCCTTACCCTATTGGTCACCAAAATCTGCAATTATCCCTACCCTATTTATGACGTGACCGAAACTTCATTACGTTGTTTATGACCTGACCTTTAAATCAATACCCTGTGTTAGACCTGCCTTATAATTAGTCTGCCAGTTCAGACCAATGTCAAATTGCCGTGAACATAATTTGTGAAGGGCTTTTGTTGATGGTCTTATCAATAATGATGAAAAAGTAGCTTCTTCATAAAAAATATACCTATATAAAAACTTGAGTGCAAAAACCATGCCCTATTTAGGACCAAAATGGCCAAAATCGATTTCCTATTTATGACCAAAATGGCTGAAAACCCCTAGCCTTTGAGACTGCATATACCTATATAACCCATATAAGGGAGCACCCCTGCAGCCCCCAGAAAGGAGATAGTATTGAAATCATGCTGGCACTTTGTGCCCCTCCCCAGCCTCCCAACACCTGGACTAAATTGGGTTAAGAAAATACTAGAGCTAGTAACTAAACCTGAATTTTTAGTAGTCTGTGATTAGCTGGCTACTGTTCATCTTAAGCACTATGAATCATTTTTAAACTGAAAAATTCACTGTTATTTCTGCATTGTTGTACTTTTCATAATGGTAAATTATATTTTTGACATCTTTTTAGAAGTTAAAAGAGGGTACTCCGAACAATGGAAAACGAACAAGCACGTAAGTTTCTGGAATTAGATGTGCTAAATAGATGGTTGAATAAATTGGTCAACAAGTTTTTGTTTTGCTGTGTAAATAGTAACATGTTATATAACCAAGATTTATAAATATACTTAATTTTGAATGGTTTCTGTCCAAAATTGACTTTTCATCATCTTCATCATCATGACAATCATGGAAGGGAATATAATCCTTTACTGGAATGTGTAGTTCCAGAAAATATCTATACCTGCCCCACAGAAGGGATTTTTTTCTAAGACCCCCCACCCACCCCTCTGGAGTTTCCAATTATGCTTCATACATTCCTTTCAATTTGTTTGTCTTACAGAACCCTCCCATCCCTGGGAAATTCCAAAGCCTTCTGTGTTGGGAGTATGGACATTTTCTGGAACTGCTCAGTTTCTGAAAGGGGTCGAGGGAGGGGTTCAAGCCCCAGAAAATGTTCTATGGGTGGAGAGGGGAGGGGTGGGGGAGGAATAATTATTATGGCTGTTTACTGGAACAACATGTCATGACATGATTTATACATAATATATATTGAACCTAACATCGTGGCCATGATAGAAAAGTAAGGTTAATAAAAAAAGTGATCGCAGCAGTGTGAGCTGTTAATTTTCCACATATAAAACAACTTGGAACTGCTGAGAGGTTTGGAGATGAGGGTAATACAAGACCGGAAATTCCATAGGAGAGAAAGGGGAGGGGTCGTCATAAACACCCTAGGGCTAGGGTTAAAATGAAAAAACTTTCTGTAGACGGTATGGTTATTTTCTAGAACTACACTACATGTATATATGTATAGATTATTACTGTCTTGTTTTTCATCTTCAGGAGAAAGAAGACAAAAATTGTGGAAGATGATTGTAATGATGTTAAGGATGTGAATGAAGACACGATAAGCTTGGATGAGTCTGTTAGCAAAACACCCAAAGGAAGCAAACTCAAGAAGGCAACATCACCAGAGAGATCCAAGAAAAATGTGATCAAAGGCAAAACTGAGACTTCAAGTACTTTAAATGGTGAGGTTTCTAGTCTAAAGAAGAAACAGAAAAGCAAAATAGCAAAAGCTCGTGTTATAAAGAAAGCTAAAACTGGCCTGTTGACATCGAAGAATCAGAAGAATGAAAGTAAGGACAGTACAGAAGAGACAGTGTCACATCCAAGTCAACCAAGGTCGGCAAAGTTAAGGAAAAATAACACCAAACAAAGTGGTGTTGGAGACACTGACAAGATAAACGCTGAAGTGAAAGAAAAATCGGTGAATACTAGGCAAAATATCTCTAAGCCAAAGACTGCAACGTCCTCTAGAAACAGTGGGACACAAAAATCAAACAGTAAAGATGTGGCTGGTAGAAATGGGCTTGCTGAAGAGGAGAAATCTCTTAGTGATCTTAAAAGATCTGGCACTAAAGGAAGCAAAACAGGACATGGTAAAGTAACCAAGAACAGAGGTAAAACTAGCAGCTCTGCGGACTTTTCAAGCAGATCATCCCAAGAACTGAGTAAAGGGGAAGAAAACATTTCTCTGACAAGCAGGAAACACCCTAAATATAGTGCCAGCAGTAGTAGCCTCTCTGCAAAGAAAATTGATGTGTTTGATCACTTGTTTTGTGAACTAAAAAAGTGCCAAGGATTTAGCAAAGTAACAGTTTCCTCTGCTGCAGAATTGCTTCTCAAACTGACAGCTGATAAGTTGACAATTCTTGTTCATGGCCTTCCATCAAAAAGTGCAAAAAGAAGGGCAGCTTCAAGTAAACTGGTAGGTGATAATGTGCCCTCTCCAGAAAAACCCAGAGCATCTAGCTCTGTTAGTGAACCAAAGAGAATGCGTACAAGCTCTGAGCAGTCTCTATCACCTTCTTCATCATCTCCAGAGAAGACTGGATCAGGAAAATCTGAACAGGTGAAACTATCCCAAGCAGCTGAAGCATTAGTCAGCTTCCGTACCAATCCCACCATTTTGCGACAGGAGAAAACCGAAGCAGACGTTCCATCAGCAGAGTCATCTGATGTAGCCACCACCAACACTGGCATAAATGCAGGAAAGAACTCCATACCTAAGGACTCGTACACTAATGATAAGGTTGTTGATGCAAACATGCAAATTCTGACAACTGCAAATGAAGTGAGAGTCTCACAGCCTCCCAACAGTAGTTACATGAGTGCTCCATCACAGAGTCAAGCTACATCTCAACTGCAGTCCAGTCTTGTTGCACAGGAGTCTTTGCACCAGCCTTTTAGACTTCCAGCAAGCATTGAAGCCAGTTTGCAGCAAGTAGCAAGTGCACCACACAATTTGATGAACCTGAGTCAGTTTACATCACAGTTAAGCGCTGTGCCAACAGCAGTGCCACCCCAGATCAGCCCCAGATTAGCCGCTCCCAGCTCACTGAATCCTTCCTCAGCCATTATGAGCTCAAGAATGATGAATCCAGCAGAGGTGCAAAATATACAAGCCTTATTCTGCAGACCAACACAGCCTCGCAATATTCAAGCATCAATGGCTGTGCAAAGTGCAGCTCCTTCTCTGCCACCCAGCAGCAATAACCCCCAAGCCCAACCACAACAACCGTTGAAAGGGATGGAAGATGTTGTCAGCTGCGTTGGCTCACGGACTACAGCAAATTTGTTGTGGAATATAAAGCCTGCAGCGCCTGTTGTCTATCTAACTAGCCCACAGACACTGAGTGGAGTCAGAGCCAGGAACTACATACCTCAGAGTGAAGGGCATTCACCTGTACCTCTTACAACAGGCATGGCCAGTGTTCAGTCGGTGGGAATACCGAAAGTTTCTGTGAATTCTGCTTGCTCCAGTGTCTTGACGCTGGGTAAAGTCACTTTGGTAAGCCAGGCTGTTCCCTTGTCAACATCTCAGGCTGCCAGCATGAGCAGTCAGCGTCCAATTCTTCCCTGTGAACAGAGGACGGCACCTGTGTTTCCTGTTGGAAACCAAAGTGCATCACAGCTTCCTGTGACAACGATGATGGGGCAGATCGCAAGCAATATCCAACCAATCAGACCTGGAAACATGCCTGTGCAATTTAGTGGTTTAGCAGCAACATCTCCTCTGAATATGAGACAAACATCTGCCATGGTTGTTACACAAGCACCGCATTTTACCACAGTACAGTCCACTGCGACTGTAAGTTCAGCAGTGGCAACAGCACCTGTAAGTGCAAAGCAAGCTGTGAAGAAGTTTGTTAATGAAAGAACGAAATCGGCAGAACTGAAACGAACAAGTAGTTTAAACAACCTGCTGTTGACTGAACCAGCAGCATCTACAACAGTAACTGCCATCATTACCCAATCAGGTAACATCATGTCTAGTTGCTCTTCACAAAGCCATACTAATCAGCCCATGGACCAGGCAGAAAGGCAAAGTGCCGCCAAACAATCAGACTTCAATTTACACCAGGCTGCATCAGCCCTTCTGAGTATCAGTTCACAGGATGGGCTTGATACTGCCGATACCTTGCAAGCCGGGGGAGAGGGCGAGGACTCCATAGATGAACATGATGATGAGGTTGTGTTTACTAGCAAAGGAGTGTTCCGTGTTGGAGATGTTGACGTTGACCCAAAATATAACAGGATTGGTAGAGGTGAGAGTTTCTTTTTTTGATTAAAATTTGATTTCTCCCCAAAACATTATTAGATTGCCAAGCAGGCACGTGATGAGAATATGAAAATCATCAACAAGTGATTTGTTGTTATATAATTAATTTGCTAAAGTACATGAAACTTTAAGAGAAGTACGACGTAACATTTTAGAGTTATGCACATGTAAGTCAACCAAACCTGTAACAAGATGCAGGGACTTATAATGAATAAATATTAAATAAATAGTAAGTAAATGACTAAATTGGACTCATGGCTCATCATCCCATGGCTCTTTGTCCACTGTTTCCAGATCAAATTGGAATTTGGGGTGTTGGTTTTCTTGGAGGGAGGAAAACTGGAGAAAAATCCTCTGATCAAAGCCACAACTGATGACAACTCAACACTCTTATGACGTGAAGTCCAGGACTCGAACCTGGGCTATATTGATGGGAGGAGAGTACTCACACCACTGTACCATCCTTATGCTTATGTTAAATGTTATGTGTGCTTACTAATAAAATGTAGGTTTTGCTATGTTTACTTCAGGCCCTATTAATTGCTCTATCTTGTTTGTCTATAGATGTTTAATGAAATAAATGTCTTTTTCTTCACAGAGGGGTATACTTGTGGAAAGTGCAGCAAGATCTTTACTTCACTCAGCTACCTTGCACGACATATCAAGCGAGTGTGCCCTGATATGAGTTGCCGGAAATGGAAATGTACCATGTGTGACAAGGCATTCCGCCATCCATTTGGTCTCCAGCAACATATCTACACTCATACAGGGGAGAGGCCGCATAAGTGTCCTCAGTGTCCGAAGGCATTCTATAGTTCAAATGATTTGCGAAGACACAGCAGAATTCATTCAGGTAATTACTTTTAAATTATTACTGCATCTTAAGACAGATTGAGAGGGCTTGCACCAACTAAAAAATTGAATTCCAGCTTGACCTTCAAACAAGCAGCTTACAAATAATGCTTGGCCTGGGCTGGTCGTAGTTTACTTTTATTACAATTTAGTTGGCAGATGACTTGCCTGAATCCCATGCCCATCAGGCAAGTCAGAATGAAAAGTGGCTTGCCAGGCAAGAAAATCTACATGTCCTTGACGAGGGAACAGCCCTTTTTTGAGCACTGATTGAATATTTCCATGCTCTGCACAGTTTACAACTCGAGTGTGGAGTTCTTTGTGGTCAGCAGCCACCCCTCTGAGTAGTCTGTGGTATCAAGCTACTATGAGGCCTTGTTGCAATTTTTCTGACTGTTGTACTCTACATTCTGTATTCATTTCTAGCTACCTATTGGAGTTGTTTGACAGATCACAAATTTTTAGTTCTCTTGTGTGTACAAATCTATTATACAGTCAACACTCTTTTATAAAGCAGACACCTCACTAAGATGGAAAGTTAGAACTCACCCTTAGGTGGTCTGCCTTACAGAGACTTCACTGTACTCTTTGAATTCATAGGCAAGTGTTCTCCATTTTTAATTTCTTAAATTTGCACTATAGGTGAGCGTCCTTACCACTGTAAACACTGTGAGAAGAGTTTTGCGACAACGATATCTTTGAAGACGCACACATACATTCACACAGGAGAGAAGCCACATAAGTGTCCTCACTGCCCCAAGACATTTGCCACTTCAAGTAAACTGGGACGGCACATTGTGACACACTCAGAACAGCGCCCCTTTGCTTGTGATCACTGTCCCAAGTCTTTCAACAGATCAGGTTAGTATGCAGTCCAAGCATTTAATTCTCCAAATGTTGGTCTTACCTGAATGAGGAATAACTACTAATTGAAATCAAATTTGTTGCTTGAAATCAAATTGAAATCAAATTTGTAATAAACTTCTCTCAACTAGTAGTAAAGAAATGCTTGAAAAAACCCTGATTGGGGAACTTGTTTCCGGTGTAATGAACAATTCTAACACCTAAGCCCAGTAATAGAAAAATGTGCAAAAAGAACTGCGATGTAACAAACTCCCATTGGAGAGGACTCATTTTGTCTGACCCCTGGCACCTCATTACGTTGTGGTTCCACTAGCTGTCCCAGATTTTGGTTCAAGTAGCTGGCAACATGTTACTTAGCCAAATGTTTACCAAAACGTTGTGCAGATAATTATATTTCCACTTTATTTATTTCTTGCAGTCATTAAACTCCATACACAAGATGATCTGTATTGGCCCCCTCTCCCCTAAACAGAACATTGTTTATAATTATTCATATTTGCTTGAAAATGTGAATTCAGTCTATCATGTTGTTGTCTACGTTTTCAAGCACTGGCCACAATGTTTGAAATGACAAATGCAATGCCATGGGATGTACCTCTGCATAACTTATAGTAACATGTTAATTTCAGGTGATCTGCGGCGACACAATATGCATGTACATGAGTCTCGTGATAAGCAGTTTGACTTTGATGACAGCGATGCTATGCAGTTAAAGACTAGCAATAATAATAACACTCCAAAAAATCAGGGCATCATCAGGGGACAGCTGCATCGGTGTTCAGAATGTGAGGAAGTTTGTAATTCATCAGCAGAACTAGGGCACCACATGCTTCTTCATGATTCCTCAGTGACATCTGGCTGTGGTGGGTCGGCATTAAATCACATCACCTCTGAGAAACCAAGCCAAGAGGGTGATCATCTGGATGAGAGCACAGAATCAGGAAGTGGAGATAGTAACTAAATAACAGACATTAAAAAGGTTAAGGTGAGCTGCAGTTAAGATCATGACCATCTAATTTTTGTCATCCGTTCTGAAAGCTTCATAATGTCCACAGGGGTTTCATAAAGTGGTTTAATTGGTTCTCACAGGCAAACAGATCTTTTTGAACTGAACTTCTTTGTGAGAAACACTTTCCTCTAGATGGTCAAACCAGGCAGGCAAAATTGACTTCACTTCCAGTTAACTTGTCCGGTGCCTGGCCCTTAATGAAACCCCTGAAGTGTTCATATCTTGTTTTAATTGGCACTGGATGAGTGGTACTTGTACTAGTATGCAAACTTAGTATGCAGACATTGGTTTTGGGCAGAGCATGTAATTTTCTTATTTGTTCACAGAACAGAAAGGTACTCCTATTTGAGTTTGCCTTTTTAATAGTTTGCCCAGTCAGGGCATGAGGATGAGGGTAAAAAGAATCAACGAATTGTTTGTTTTGTTTTTGTTTGAAAACATAACACTGGCAGGTACATGTGGTTTTGTGGCTTTGAGGAAACAGACGCCTCATCTTGCACTGATTCCCTGCTATGTGAGAAAAATCATGATAATGTTAGCAGAATTTAAAATTTCCATGCGGACAATATTTCATTAGATGATAATTTGATTTGGCCTTCTTCCAATGTGACCCACCCCCCTCCCCGTGAGGTCAAATGTCTTTTTAGCACTGATTGTATTTGAACTGTTTTTCTTGCAGCCTGTATTAGGCGGTCACCCCGTATTAAGTGGTCACTTAGCCATTCCCCAAGGGTGACTGCTTAATACAGGTTTGACTGCAGTTGCTTTAAACTTGAGTTGTCCGTTATCGCAGATACGTACAGTCCACTAAATTAGATATTTGTATCACATTTTGAAGTTTTCTCTCACAATGGATGGAAACAATCTTGCAACATCAAAATGTCTGTTTTCTCAATCTAGCTAAGCATAACATGTATTTAGGCTGGGGAGAGTGTTCAGGCAGGGCGTGATGACCTGTTGATTGCAAACTCAGAGAATGAAATTTGATGTTTAACTAATGATAAAGAATTGCCATTGTTGTTTGGCTGTTAGATGCTATGATACAAGGAGCTGTTTTGTTATATTTGGGAGCAAAAGGAATCATATTTCAGTGCAGTTGTGCATTTGAATTTTTATAATAACTCTTTCTGATGCACTAAGTTATGGTAGAAAATTTCAGGTATTCTTTGTGTAGTAAATTGTTACAGGGATATCAAGTTTGTGGGGTGTGGTTAAGTTGGTCAATTTTTGTATCTTGTTATTTGGAAAACTTATCAAGTAGCAGCTATGAGTAAATGAAATTTGTTTCATCAGTTTTGCACCCAAAATTTGCATTTAAAATTGCAGCTAGAGAGTCTTGGGGCCTTAGAAGTATTTTAGTGCAAATATGCCACGGCCTGTTTCAATTAAGTTCAGTTAGATTGGCTCTATGGTCTCTGACAATTTTTTCCCCCAGTCAGATGTGTGATCTTGTTCAAAGTTTTGAAGGCTGTGCCATTGAACTGATGTGTTATGGGTGCCAAATGTAACCACAATATTGATCCATGGCAAATTTCTACTAATTAAAAACAGTAATAATTAAAAATTACATTGGTTGTCCCCATTTTCTGTTCAAAATTAATTGACTATATTAATTTTGTTACTAGAAAATGCAACCTTCTATAGCTCAATTGTTAAATAGCACATATTATGTAGCTTGAATGTTTAGGGGTTTTTTTGGATGTATTTTTAGGCATATTTTGGTGATGGTACTTGTTGCATAATCATTGCCTCATTGCCATTGTGCAGTGATAGTTATATGTTATGTCTCCTTTTGGAGAGTATTTTATATGTGTTCATGTAAATTTAACTATTCATAGAATATTGCTATATGCTGTACAATGTAGCCACTATTGTGGCAGTAGAGAAGTAGGCAAAATTTACCGCACTGATTTCTAGATCATGAGCCAGATGGTTATTTTAAATATTTTTTTTTGGTACGAAATCATAATTTGAACTGATCTCCTTTTCGGAGTATGGTTTCTCGTGGATGCTATTTTTTGGTTCCCGTAGATCCATCTTAATTCTGTAGCCACTTTGATTGTCAAATTTTCCATGTTCCAAATATCAAAAGTTGACACTTTTATTGAGCCTTTTTATGAAATTATTTCAGTGAATTTCACAAGTGTACCATTTGATTACCTTTTAATGCAGTAGGTGACAAATAATTACGCTTACAATCCTGGGTTTTTGACTTGTTTATTGTACTGAGAAATTTTGCGCCAAGCAATTTTGTAATTTCATGTGTGAAATTATAAATTAGCACTGAAATTTTGCCCCGAGATCGAGGAGTAATTTGTCACCCATGATATTACTCCGTATACAGTGGCACTGCAGCTGTGTTCCCAGAATATTAGGACATGGTTTTATAAGGAAAGAGCTCTTTTGCAAAAGAGAGAAATTTTCTTGTTTAGGAACAATATGGCAGCCGTGTCATCATGTGAAATAGTTGATAAACTTCCTTATTCTCCTCACCTATGTTCTTGGTATTGTATGGATATGGTAGGGAGAAACCCTTTTAGGAATAGGTTAATAATAGCTGTCCTTAGGTGACTGAAAAGGTGATATGTTTTCATTTCAATCTCAAAATTGAAGCTTTGAGTATAATTTGGAAAACATCTTCAAATTTGTTGAGATGTCTCTTGAACATTAATTTGTACACCAATTAGATCAATGAACATTTTAGTTTTTGGATATTTGTCAATGTGATTTTGCAAGCATGGAGCGATTTCCTCAATTTGTTAGTGCTGGCAAATACTCTGTAATACAGTAATTCCAAACCTTAGAAAATTTGAACTACATGTCCAATCTGAATTTTTTTCAGTAATTATATTATTTTACATGAAGTAATTTTGAAATTGTCAGTGAAAGTTAGTCATACCATTGTCAAATTATTTTCAAGTTTTTGCGTGCCATAAGATTAGCCATTTAGACTAACATTTCAAATGAATTATTTAATGAATTTAACGATGTGATTTCCACTTAGGTCGAGCGTTCGCTCAAAATTTTTTACTTGCTCTTTTGTCGTACAATTGGAATTCTAATTTTGTATGATATTTAACACTGATTATTAGTGTTAACCTTGATGCGGCCAAAAGTGTTATTTTTTGTGCATGGCTACAAATAGATTGAAAGGTTGATAAATGCCATTTGCCCTTTATAACAAAATAACAACTAGACTATGCGGAAAAGTATTTTTTTTCACAAGTAATATGGTAAATTGTTCTAAAAAGAAACTTTTTCATATGTTCAGGTTGTATTGATTTAAACACCACAGCGTAAACAATTAACAATTACTCCACTTGCGCTTGTTGGATATGAGATGGTAGATAGCCAGTGAGGTGCCTAGCACCAATTTGGCCATAACCATCTCATATCCAGCAAGCACGAGTGGAAAAATTATTTTATTAAAAACGCCATCCACAATACGGAAAACTAAAATGAAATATAAACACTCCCACCCCACCCCGCCCCCCCCCCCCCCCAAAAAAAAAATCCGCGAAGGCTTAGCATATTTGTAGAGCATGGTATAATCGTCCATATACCATGATGGCTAAGCCAATGAAAACTCTTGAATTGCGTTATCCAGTGATCCAGTTTTTAATAACATTCAATTGGACTATCATAACAAATTCTAGAAAAGAACATACTCATTCATGAAACGGTTAGTCTATCACGCTGTTTTGTTCAAACATGTCAATGCGTTATTTGTTATTTGTAATTTTGTTTTGAAGTGACATCATCGTATATTTAAGTCACTTTGCAATGTTTAAAAATATCTCTTAATTGAAGAAAACCGCTTCGTTATGGTTATGGTACATCATGTTAGAAAATTACGAAAGAGGCACTAATAAACCAAAAAGAAACGATATTGGTTAAGACCGGGTAAGATGAAGGCGTATCTGAATACGAGCGAAGACGAAGAAGCTAAGTTTTTTTAAGATAAGCCAGTCGTGACTCGACCTCCGGACACACAGTTCAACATAGTGCCCAACAAAATTACAGCCCGTTTCCATCCTTGAGTTATCTCCATCATTCTACTAGAAATATTTGGCCCCATCCACACTACACCGGAGGAGATTTCACTCTGAAAACGCATCAAATGTTTTCCGTCCACACTACACCAGAGGAATTTAATCACCGGTCATTTTGGATTTGAGTTGGAGTAAAACTCGGTCAGGGAAATCACGTGATTATCGTGAAGCCATTGTTTTCGAAAATCTCTGTTTTCAAAATGTTTTCCGTCCACACGAGAACGAAAAGCCGGCAGTTTCAAATTCCTCAGGTTTGAATGGCGTTTTGGTGACGGATTAGTGTGGACGGTAGGTCTAACCGCAGAAATAAAGCTGCGTTTTGAAATTTCTCCGGCGTAGTGTGCACGCTGCCTTAGGCGCGACAATTTTGGGATTACACATCACGCAATTCACTTATGCGAGCTATTTATCAAACTTGAAGTGTAGGTTCGTGCGTTTAGAATGTGGGCTTGACGTAGTGTCTTGGATGTAAGGAAGAATGCAATAACAGTTTTTAGTGAAAGAATTAATACGAAAAGCGATAATTTCCGCATATATCAGAATCGTGTGTGTTAGATATTTATTTAATAATTATTTGTTGAAGCGGTGTTCTATACCACTGCCATGCACATAGTTGGTTTTCCTGACCGCTAAGCCAATCAAAAGCCAAGCTTAGTGTTCAATCAACCGGCCTTACGTGCGGTTCTTTCCTCTCCCTCATTGGCTGAAAAGTTAGGAAACCCAACAAAAAACCTTTCTCATTGGCGAAGGTATGTGATTGCACTCGCTTCCTGTTTATAGTCTTAAAAACGCTTATGTTTCTTTCCAAATATGTAGAATTTATAAGCACGTATTTTTTTTTTGGAATAGTTTTTACAAAGAAACTTGGATGTTCATTTTTTGCCTCCAATAAAGCATTGCGCTCTAATCAATCTTTATTATTTTTGTTGCCACAAGTTTCTCAGGAGTGCTGTAAATACGACCCAAGTCATTTTTTGTACAGGAATAAATGTAGAGCAGAAAACTAAAGCTGTAAAATGAATGAAAATTAATAAAAACAATTTGACTCTGTGATCTTATTTGTCTTGGGGCTGTAATCTTCAACAAGGAATGAAAATTGTTCTCCTTTTCAAGGGGGCCGCAGCCGTTCTTTGGGGCCGTCAGTGATAAAAGTTATGTGGAAACATGCAGAAATTTGCTCAGCCAGTTTACACTTTAAATTTGCCTTGATCTCTCTTACAGAAAGCACTTTTCATTGATCATAAGAGGGTTGCTATAAACACAATAGTTAAATCCTGTAGAAATCTTAAAATGAGTTCCCCCGACTTTGGTCAGTGGTTTAGAATTTCCCTGGCTAGCTATTAAATGACAATGCTTTCGCACACCTTCAAGAAAGAGTGTTTCGTTGTCTGTCGATGGTTCGTAATGTTCCCCCCCCGCCAACCCATGAGTTTGTAGACGGACTTTTTTCTTTTCATAAAATCGCTTTTCGTGAATGAGGGTATGTCCTTCGGTAAGTACTTCGTCGGGTTTGACAAAAAACTGCAGCAAAATACCCCTGATTGTGTTTAAAATTTGATAACAAATCTGTCTGGTGTGCCATGATCAAATTTAATTTTGTCAGTATCTCACTATGCAAGTCAGCGAATCCCTCGATACACTTTATAAACAAAACATTGCAAACTTTTGTGGTATACTATTAGATGCTTTGTGGGTAGATGAATTGGCGAAGGTCTAAATGGAACGAGAGGGAGGTAGAGAAAGAAAAATAGACCTTTTCGCTTCTTTCTTCTAGCGTGTGGTCCACGCACGCGTTTTTTCCTACCCTTGCTCTCCGCGCTTGTTTCTCGCGCTCGCTTCCCGTGCTTATTTCCCGCCTGTGCATCGACAGCATACTAACAAGAAACTTTCGGACATGATTGGCTCCAATAGAGTCGGAAGGTTTTCGGCACCTTTTCAAGCGTTCGGATGTCGCCGCTGCCCTTCCCCCACCCTATCCCCCCTCAAGGCGTTTGTGAGCCAGCCGCAAGAACTAAATTACAGCTGCTAAACTGCACGCAGTGAACTGAACAGTTCTTAGTTGGGAAGGAAGCCATTAATTCGGGGGACACAGCAGCGCTAGAGTTGCTGTTACTAGAAGTCTTCACGGCTTGTCCAAAGTCCCACACCCTCACACTACTGTCCAGACCTCCTGAAGCCAGTAGAGTCCCATCCGCGCTGAAAGCGAGGCTGTACACCGTGTCCGTGTGCCCGCGTAGTTCTTTTATCATGCTTCCAGCGGATAAGTCCCAAAGACGAATGCGCCGGTCTTCTCCAGCGGACACCAGGTATTGGCCGTCAGGAGAAATTGCCAGATCATTAACTGAACCCTACGAGTAATGAAGAAAAAATAACGAAGGATTCAACTTGCTAACTTACTTTGTTTTGTTTTAGGGGAAAACGTTTCCGAACAATCAAGAAAATTCAAATTACGTAAAAAATAGTCTTTTCAGTTTGAAATCTCGTCGCCGACAATCTTTCTGTTTTTCCGCATAAAGCCCTGGCGTGACGTGTTGCCTTTCAGCAAATCAAATTGTAGAATTATGATGACGTGAGGTGAAAATTACCGCCAATTTCTAAGTGCGGCACCTTCCGAAGTGTGTCTGACACAAACAACTTGTACACTTCTTCAAAGAACTATGCTAGTCAACTGAGATCTATCGAGACTTTATTACACGAAAACTACTACTACCAGCAAGACCATTTTGGTGGCGGCAAGATGAAGGGTTCTTAATAATCACTTTCCTGCAGCGATGTCAATTTTTCTTCGTAAAAGAGGGAATTCATTGCATGTTATTGTTATTGTTGTTGTTCAAGTACCTTGTGTCCTGTGAAAAGTCTGACACAGTTTCCCGACTGCAGGTCCCACAGTCGACAAGTTTGATCGGTGGAAGCTGTGGCGAGGTACGTACAGTTTTGATGAAATTTCACGCACTGGAAGAAAAACGTATTTTAACTCGTAAGGCTATAAGAATGTGGGTTACGGAACAATCTTGAGGTCAAGATATGTGGGTTATTGACCAAGCGTGAGGTCAAGATGGCTGGATATTGGCCATGGTCTTTTTTGCGTGGTTATGAACCGAGACGGAGTCGAGGTCCGCAAAATCGCATAAAGGCCAATAACCAGCCATTTTGACCGAACAAGCTTGGTCAATAAAAGACTTTATTATATGGACATTGCTGAACCAGACTTGGCTTCGGGAAACACTTTTCTTGCGGAACACAGCGCCTAATCCCGAGCAGGCAAGATAGCGCCATCTTGCCCGCTCGGACAGCCAATCACAGAGCAGGATTAAGTTCATCTTGGACCACTCACGGAGCTAGCCATATAACAAAGTTCCTTCTTGTCTACTAGGTTAGCCAATCATAGCGCTGGATTTGGTTCATCTTGCCCGCTCGAGGAGCTCGCCACATTTTTTCGCACTTACAGTTGACTCCCGTAACTCGAACCCTCGCTAACTCGAACCCCCCGCTAACTCGAAGTAATTTTCATTTCCCTTCAGGCCATTTTCTATATAATTTTACCCTTGATAACTCGAGCCTTTTACTATTTCCCCGGAAGGTTCGAGTTATCGAGAATCGACTCGAAACAGAAACTTTGAAACTTATTTTGAGGGCGTCGACATCCGAGTTATTCGGAAATTCTTATGCTTGAAATTGCTCTGCAAGCTTGCGTTAACTCGAAAGCGTTTTAACAAGCGCTCTGTAATGAGCACTTGTACTTACATCGACGTCTTGAAGATGTCCTGCAAATATTCTCAAGGGAAATGTATACTCCAAATTCCATAGCCTGGCTGTGCGGTCCTGGGAACCAGTGGCGAAGTACAGACATTGAGGACTGATGTCCAGGGCCCACACGGGAAAGCTGTGTCCCTTGTAGGCAACTACGTTGGTGTAAGAGTGTAGGCTCCATAAACGAACTGGTGAGAAAACGAAAACAACGTTCCACATGTCAAATGAACTTTGATCTTATTTTCACTATTGTGTTCAGAGAGATATTTGACTCAATCCCAGCCAGTTCTTCGTGGGTAACGCGTGAAAAGAACTTGATTGTGCGTGGCACAGGTAAGTAAAACTATAGCTTTTCCAAGGCAGGGGCACCTAACGACGGTTTTCTCTCAAATGCTTTAAAATGTTGTCTTAGGCTATCTGGAGTGCTTTTATAGCTATGTGCTTCAATTTTAAGCTGCGCTAAAAAAACTTTTATCTGTTCGGTCACGTAGGGAAAATTGAGTCATTCCAAATTTTTTAGGGCTTAACCATTTCCCGAAAACCTTAGGTCTTCAGTTTTTGCTTTTCCGCAAATCATTGCTGACCTTTTCTTGGTGCCCAAAACGACATTTTTATCAATCCGAAAACGACAGCATTAAATATCTCATATCACGAAAGTTCAAGGTAGCAATATTCTCTTAAGAAAATTGGACAGGGTTACAAGCCTTCCGAACTGTTGATATAGTAAAATAATCCTTTGGGTGCCCCTGATTCGATAAGTGTCATTACGATACCGTGAAACAACGTTAATATAAGAATTTTACGGTAATGTAACAAACGTATTCAGCAACTCGAAACAAGGAAAAAGAAAGGCAGAAAAAACGTCTTGTTTTCGCATCCAATGTGTATTTCTTATGCAGGGTTAGGCTGTTTTGAAAATATTTCAACGAGTTTCAGAAAACAGTTAGGCTAAACCTCGCTGAAACTGCTTCAAAATGGCCTAAACTTTTACCGCAACATAAGAAATACATCAAGGAAGCGAAGAAAGGCGTTTTCTTCACCGTAAAAATTATTTGGAAAACACGTGACAAGTGGGCCGTGATGACGGGCGTGATGGTCCCGTGCCGCACCAGTGACTTGTACGTGAGCCACCAACATTCGAAGAGGTTTCTCAACGTTATATAACGTTCCGAAAATGAGCACCATCACGCTCGAAACAAACAGCTACGATATAATTTTATGGTTGCTAGCAAATCCCGCAAGTAGCAACACTCCGAAAGTAGCGAGTTTACACGCCATTTGACTTAGTGTGTTCAAATGAAAATACCGGTTCAACAAGATGTTTTCATGAACCCCAACTCCAAAGGAAATATGTAACTAAGCTTTGATGTAGTTCAAATTATTTTCCACAATATTTACTCTTTCCGGATCTCTGCATGTAGAAAAACTTCGATCACAATATGGTACCCGTTTTATCAACCCGAAAGAAGTGATCCCCAGAACGTTACGACCCTCTAGAAGTAGTGATAAATTTCCGAACTAACGAGGGTCGAAACTTTGAGAACTGATCGGTATGTTTTCAGGACCATCAGAAAACAATAGTCAAAGATCAACAACCATCTTATACCGAGATTTCTCTTCACATATACGAGTAACTTATTAGGGCACGATGGTCTATCCGTGAGGAGGTCTTGTCAAAGCTTTGACGGTTTTTTATTTGACTTTATAGACAAGACTTGTGACTGATGCAAGAGTTGTAGACTTACTAAAACTGGATACTCACGTGCCGGACCCGTGAAGGCAGCGTCACGGTGACGATCAACGAAACAACCAAAACAACGAAAAGTCCGCGACGAACGATTAGAAGAAAAATTTTCATTTTCAACATTTTTAAACAAATTCTTACAACCGAGTTCGAACTAGTTCGTATTCTTTTCCACGTCCCGCTGAGAAAACCTTGTGAACATGTCAACGGAAACTGTATTCTCCAAGGGTTCTTAACTTTCAAATACTCACAGATCTAGCCGGACTTTGTTACTTCTTAGTCTTAATCAACACGCGATGTATCGCTAGTCCGTCAGCTGCTTCTTAGGTAGGAGTGTTGGCCTTGGTTCTCGCATCACTTCCGCTCCAGTTAAAAACAAGGGAACATTGCGAAGCCATAACACTCCTCGAAAAGACCAATGGACTTGTCACACTGACTCGAACGCAGTCAGTGGCAAATTTATCAATGAAAGATCACAGTTTCGGTTTTTTCTTTTCACGAAAAGTTGTAAGAGTAACGTCTCTGTAAAAGGTCAGCGCATTTCAAAAAATTGGCTAATTTTTTTCAAGTTCATCGTCCGCAATCTGTCTTAATTTCCTCGCTAATTCTCGGATAATCACTGCCACGGTGTTTTTCTTTTTTTCTTTTTTTCACCTCACAAAGCGACTATCTTGAGGGATTTTTGGTTTCGATCATTGGTCTGCGGTTAAGGTTTAAAATAACCCAGCAATTAAAAATTTGTCGTTTAGGTGTTTTATAGCTATTTCTTGCTGCTAAAATTCCGCTAACTTGGTGACTGGTATGTTTCAGTGTCGCGCCATGTGTGCGATCTGAAAATGCCGTTACGTTTTGGCACTTTCCAGGGGTCAATACCCCACAATTATCTGTTGTCTCTTGAATATCAGTTTCACCCATGGGAATTAACCTCAAGAGTCAAATCAGATACACGCGAACTGCAAAGGAAATAACTTTGAGCTGCGAATGCGAAAACGTGAACAACACCAGGACAAATCCGAAGGTAAGATTTGCAAGAATTTGATCGGAGTTTGAGGGTTACTTTAAAATAAATAGGAGTTGTCAGAAAAATTAATTTGAGTTGCGAAAATGGTCCGTTTGACGACAAAGTCCTGCGTGTGCGCGCCTTAGCGACTCCAAATCTCATGGAATTTGAACCTGTTCAAATTTTTATCAAAGTCCACGTCAACTCACAAGCACTTTCTTGAAGACAGTCGTTGAGAAATAAAGCTTCTTAAATGAAATGATCCATTCTCCAGACTACATTCTCACATTCTCGAATATGGCAGGACATTACATAACTTGATACCACAGGCAGGCCAAGCTCAAAACGTGTTGCAAAGTGTTGCGCTGCATCGGCAAACAAGTAAAAAAGTTGAGGAGGGTAAATCAACCATAGCAGTGATTTTTTCCGAGCGTTATCTCCTCGTCAGTGGTTCGTCAAAATATGAACGCGGCCGTGTACTTTTCGCAACGGTCGAAATTGAAGGATTTCTAGGAGTACAAAAGGTTACATTTTAGAACTTACACATATCAACGCAATTTCAATAAAAATAGATCATCTTGTCTCAATCAGTTGTTTTCCTTTATTATTTTTCTTTCCGGTACAGTTCCTGAGTGCGATTAATGACTCCTTAGGTGATTTTTTAGTTCAATGTTGTTTTACCCCTAGTTTTGCCCCATTTTTAAAGGGCAAATTGCCACAGATTATCATAAATCGAATCAGTAACATGACGGGACATAAAGAAACAGGACCTAACTAATGGAAACTAGTTTTCATAAGTCTCGTTCACCTTTCCAGATTTTAAAATAGAATTGCTTTACTCCATGCAAATCCTCACAGACTTTCGTCTCTTACGTAACATAGGCGCTCATATTTCGAGAGTGGGTACATGTGCTAACACACGAGAATCGCTACAGCAGGGAAGAACTTCTATCAGAGGAATGCTGAAATTAAACGAGGGCGCGCTAATGATTTGCTTCAAAGTAAAGAATCGGCAACAGTTAAACACGTCTGAAATGCTTCGATCATTGCGTTCCTGAGATACTGTGCTCATTTTCGTAGGAAAACCATAGACTAAACAGAAATGATTACATAAATTTACATACAGCCATAACCAAAACAAAACCATTCTAGAGCGTAGTTGACCCAAGTTGACCTAAAATGGTCTCAGTTTTGGCTGCTGTGATACGCAGCTGTAAACCTATTGATCACAAAAACTTTCTAAAAAAGATAATAGCTAAAATTGGTCACAATTACAAGAAGTGTTTCCATTTTCACTGCTCTAGTGACTCCCTTCAACACTGTCCAAAGATTTGGCCAGTAAAAACAAAAAAGCAATTTACGAGTCAGACAAGATAACGCAAGTTTAATTAAAAGCATCTCTCCAAGCGCTGGCTTTGAATCAGATTTCTAACTGTTAAAATGAAGAAAGCAGGAGTGACATAAGTAAAGAGAGCAAGATTTTTTCTTTAGCATTTTTTAACATGAGGGTGAATTGCTCAAAAAGAAGTCTGATCATAAATGTTAACGTTTGAATTAATAATAATAATGTAAAAAAACGTTGAAGGAAACAGGACTGGTCTTGCTTATCAATATCAAGTAATTTGCAATAAAAGCACAGCAGCAAAAAATTATACAGAAACCAGCAATAGGCCTTACTGATTACTGACTATATAAAACACCTAAATGTGAAATTCCCTGAAGGATAAAAATTGTTCAAATTAAAAGAAATTTCACATTGAAATAAGGAAATGAGTTGATCACATGAGCAATTGTAGGCACGCAATATAATTTAAATCACGTTTGGGCAGTTGGCCAAGGTCTGACAGGGGTCTGATAAGAGAAAACATGTCTACAAAAACATGACTTCAGAAGAAACCAAGGACAACATATTGACCCCAATCAAATAGTCTGTCTGAACGAGTGAAACCATTAGTGTTATTCACCTGGTTAAGTCTTGCCAATTCAACACCTTAAGGACTGTAAGTATGATTTATATTTCAAATTTGATGCTGTTTGATAACAAGTAATCAATGTGAGTACGACCAAAGGCACTTTCATTGCTCAAGAAAAAAAAACAAGGTCACAAGTCACCTCAACACAATGCCGTCAAAAAAATACCCAATGTCCTGCTATGTTTAGTGCAGTGCTAGCTCAAAAGGAAAAAAAAAGTCAAACAAGAAAGCTCAATTTCAGTTGACTGAGGTTTCTTAATAATATTATCTTAAATAGGATCAGAGGCAAAATAAAAACCACAACAGGGTGGGGGTAGGTTGGGGCAGCTAAAACAAAACAACAAACTTTGTGACTGAATTTTATCAACAGGCTTATGAAGGAATATCGATTTTAGTTACTGTTTAGATGTAACAGAAGTAGTCTACTTCAGTTGATAATTTTAATGATACTTTTTTAGTTCAAATAAACAGTACAACAGTAGCACTCACAACTAATGTTTTATACCACGCTGGCCCACTGATAAAATTTATTTGACTGTCATTCGGAACCTTTCTTTGTTGTCATTGTGTACATTTTATGCTTGGCAAAGTTTTCTACCAATTTTTTTATTTATTTCATTACTGTTTTAGGCAAGCAGAAATGTGCTTGTCCATTAAATAAGTCACCTCAAATTTCTGCTTGTCCCTGAAAATCAGACAAAGGTTATGGCACACCTTAAAATCTGATGATCCCAATGTGATATTTTATTAGTCTTCTGAAAATTATTATGTACAAAGTGAACAACAAGGGAAATGAACTTGATGTATATGTGAAGTGAATGGCAATGTACTGAAATTATAACATTATTACTTCCCTCAGTCATACTGTCAGGAAGAGCTTAAAAACTTCAAAACCGATAAATAGTGTGGTGTAAGATTTGAGAAAACCCAGATTACACGAACCTATAAATTAATGATGAAAACAGCTGTAAGTAAGTGCTAAACTTTATTCCAAGGTTTACAGTATACACTGTACACCCAAAGATGCAGGGACACTTAACGGGAAATAATTTTAATTAGAATTTACCTGAAGTGTCCTCTGAAGCAGATAATAATATGGAACTATCTGGTGAAAACCGCGTGCTATAGACTGAACCAGAGTGTCCATGGAGGGTCATGCTCTCACTAGACACTGTTTCCAGTTTTGGTGTGAATGGAAGAAGGTCTACAAAGTAACAGAGTTAAATGGGAGTTGTAATTGATTGCAGGAAGCTATGAAATAAACAGAATTTAATAACAATATGGCCAACAATGACAGCCACCAGTGAAAAAGACCGCACATTATGTTCATGCTGTTGATGTAGTTTTCACAAGCGGTAACGTGACAAATACAATCACTATTTGTGCACAAACTCTCCTGCTATTTTGTTTCCTTGTACTGAGAGGGAAACATGGGGAAAATTTGCCAGTGAAGATGTAACACACATGCCTATGCCTTTTGAAAGAGGTGTTTCATTTAGAACTAATGAAAGCTTAAGTCTGCGTTGAGACTTAGTGGCCCATCAGACTAGTGCTTGTCTCCTGTTGGTTTTATATACCTGGGGCGAGCTGCACTTTAGAGATTTCAGGTGTACTCTTCGGTCGTACTAGTTTCTTTGGTGTGAGACTCCATACAACAATGGAAGAGTCTTCAAAACCACCACAGATGAGGCCAGCATCCTTAGAAACTGCTGCAGAGCTGAGACTTGAAAGGGTGAAAGGAAAAAGAAACATTAATTACTACCAAAATAGGTAGACTCTTCTTTGGTGTGGAGTGAAGGATGTGCGTAACAGTTGTCACTGGCGACAAGCGTCTTTGATTATCACCACGAGTTCTACAACTGGCACCACATTGCTAAGTGCATGTAATGATATTCCTAAGCCACAGTAGCAAGCAAGAGTACTACCATGCCATTCCATAAACAGCACAACATTAGAACTTATACTTGGGATGAGGGTGGGAGAAACCTTCAAGCTAGCAAAATCACTAACAATATTACAGAAGGAGGCCTACAATATCAAGGTGGTTTGGAGGGCAGTAAAAGAAAGTTGTTGTTGCTCTGTAATGAGTTACTGGTCTGTTTGGTTAAAAACTGGGGCAAACATTCTGTGGGCCTAGCAAGTATTTTCCTTTGCATTTGACAGCATAATGCCAAGTATTTTCATTAGTTGTCAAGAGCGGCAAACAAATGTCTTGGACTGTTTGTCTTGTGCTGTTTTCAAATTGTCATTTAAACCAATAAGAGTCTTTGATGGGACTGAAATCTATGAACTTCTTATGCCCATCTTAAACTGAGACACACAACCAGACAAAACGATACACTTGTTCAAGTGATTGTGCATCGTAAGATTATATACATTAAATGCTACCTACTGGATCTGAGAAGGTATTCATTACAGGTAAAATCCATACCCTTGATAAACATTCAAAAATGAGTAGAAACACACTGACGGCAGACATGCAGGCCCATTCCTTATGTGTCCAATACTTTCTCTCAAAGCCACCAAGTTTTCGTTTTCTTTTTCTGTGCTGGACTTGGCTTGCTTTCCTCCTCTTGTAGCTCTGTAACTTACGGTGGATGCTTCAGCTTCATCTGTCTCCACTTCATCACTGTTTTGCTTCTGTCCAGGTTTACTATGAGATATTTCTATGCTAAAATGTTTATTCAACAGATGAAGCAGTAAAACATGGTCGCCGCTTCTAAGATATTGTAGAAAATAAGTGAAGACTTTGTTGCTAAGTTTTACAACGAATTTGCTGCGTCTAAAGTTAGAAGCAGTGTCGCTCGATTTCAAACGCTCCAATTCCGTGATTGCTTGTAAGTGCTGAATCTCCTCTTTGTGCTCGATCAAAAAGTCGCCGCTGTGTTTCGCGAAAAGCGATTGAGCAGCGATCGCTTGACCTTTCACAATAAGATCCAAGTAAATGTTTGCAAACAGGGGGAACAAAAATTTCGAAAGTTCTAATCTGTAGGCCTGATTTGTTCCTGTTATGAAGGATTTTAAGTTGGAAAACTGCTCATCAAGCATGGCTGGGTCTGAGTTGTTGATCGCAAACGAGAAGACATCCGGGACGCCGCTTTCGTTGCAGACCGTGGTCTTAAAAACCATGTCCTCCATTTTCTGTTCTACCGGAAAGTCCTTCAAAGAACTCTCACTATCGGTGTACTTTCTCTGTTTTAAAAAGCTGGTGATTACATTAGATACCTGCTCGTGCATCTGATGTTTTTCATGTGCGCTCATACTTTTGATGCAAGAGTGTTCTTTGATCACTCGTTCGCTCGTCTCAATGAGTCCGCTAAGTCCGCCATATTGTAAGGGAAAGTAACCGCTGACCGTCGATTGAGTTTGTAGTGGCGCGCGCTCCTCGAACTCGCGCGTTTACAAGTCGACCTGGTAGAAACCATACCTCTGCCCTTCCCCTTTTTTATGAATAAATATCGCCGGAAATGTATTTTGAGCAAACCAGAGATCGACGGAGAGAAGTAAACATTGAGAACCTTTTCCTCGCTAGTTGTTATATTTTATCATTTTTAAGTGACCTCGTAGCTCAAGACAAAGTTTTTTCTCGTATTGTTTTTCAGCAACCTCTCGATAAAATCCGGTTTTTGTCACGAGAAGTAGTGATACGTGACTTGAAACCAGTCCAACATCTTGCTAAAAATAGCCTTTATTTGGAATCTTCCGGAATCCTTTCGCTCGATCGCTGCCTACAAATAGATTTCAAAAAAGTTATCGTTCAAAGCAGGCTCAAGAATGAGAGAATCATACCGTTACAGATAAGAGTGTTGAAACATATGACCTAACAGAAAAGTATATATGCAATGTTAGACATGTTATATAAACAAGAGATTAAGCGCCAAGAACGGTGCTTGTCACATGCCTCACATAAATATCCCGTTCGTGATTTCGGATGAATGCTTGTCGTCGTAAACATGTACCGAAGACTTCCGAATGTTCTCCGAATACCCGAATACCTCCACTGCGAAGGGCGCGCCTCCTCCCGCTTTCACGTCAACACAGGATCGGGTTTCTCGACGTTAGTCTGAAAGGCATAACACTGTATTGCGAAACATTTGATTAGATCCAAGCGAGAACGGAAGAAGAACAAAGTGACGCGACTTTTACTGTCTAAATTGTACAGTATTTATTGAAATATTTATTCGAAGTTCGTAGGACATAATCATTATGTAAGTATGGCATGTTTTTTACGGAAATTTGTTAAGTTTGTTTGTTGGCCAGATAATAATTGGAGTGGCCCGATACATCGGGTCATTGAGTTCCAGTAACGGAGATTGTTTAATTTCGCAGTTATTGTTTTTAAATTCGCAGTATTGATGTTTTTGCTGTAATTATCTGCGAGTTAAACCTTATTTGCCACGTCTAACACGCAGTTTTAGTTGCATGCCATGCTGTTTGGCTGGGATACAAAAGCTGAGCTTAATCTCGGCTGAATAGAAGCTTTATGTCGCGAAAAGAGTAGAGCTGTTCAGCGTTGCAGCTTAGCACGTATATACATGTAGACATCTTATCCATCGACGGCTAATGCGTGTCGGGTGAAAGTAATTCGTGTAAGCCGCTAAGACTTCTGCATATAGAGGCTTCGCTTGTCGCCGATTGATGATTCTTTCAAGGAACGTCCTAATCCAGTGCTCGTTCTTTACATGATTGCTTCATTGTATGCGGGGAATGTGGCAAAATACGTTCATAAAAATATTGGGTCGAGTTAGACATCTTAGTGTTTTCTATACAGAGTGTTAAGTGTTAAATTGCAACAGCGGTTCGGTTGGTGCACAAGGCATGTTTGAACTCTGTAACTTTCACTCTTGACTGGCTTTCTGGTGGTCAGCTTTCACTTCAGGTGGCTTGCAGTTCGCTTTCAGTTGTTGGTTTGGAGGGAGATGATATGTTTATCTTTATTTGTTAACTCTATAAGGAACTTCCAGACTTGAGTAAAATAATAGTGACAGTGTAGACAAGTGTTAAGCTTAGGCAAGTGCATATCCACAGATATGTAGCCATTGTTATTATGATCGTCAAGGCTATGAAGGAATTATGATGCATAGCTACCTTCTTGGTGAACTATGTAAGCTGTGAGTATTATATGAAGGTATAGATGCACTTACAATAGATGCATAGCCAGTGTTCTTGTGAACTTCAAGAAGTATGAATAAATTGGGACAGTGTAGACGTGTAGCTACATGAGCCAAGAGTAAATTATGATGGTCGAGACTCGTAGATTGTTGGTGAATTGGAAATTCAATAACTCTGAATGCATGTGGGGATTATGTGCTGAAGCCAACCAGATTGCATTTTTACCTAATAATCAGTTAGTGAGTCAAAGACTCTAGGAGATGAAAATAGATAGTCTGCATACTAACCATGAGGCCACTGCACCTCACAAAATAAGTAGTTGTATTAATTTTTAACATGTAACATGTGTTGTTACATCAGACATTTTCACAGCACAAATCAAAATTCCATCAAATAATTATTATTTCATTACATGTACAATCAATCTCTAAACAAGCACTCTAGCCTATATTCTGAATGTTGCATGTAAGTACCCTGAATGTTACTGATCACCAAAGATCATATTTCCTCTCAGGATGTGTAGATCTACGAGATCAGAATTTTCTAATAAATTTGTGTCAATCTCTTGCAGATTTAAAAGTTCATACAATCCAGCATGTTTTCTGTTATACCCTTGGCACGCTCAGTATATGACTCTCTGAACAAAACACTCAGAGGAAAAGATGAGGTAGCTATTGTTTGTTGAGATGTTAACTACTTATGTGTCGGAACTTACCCAAAGTTCTCATTGCTTGGGGTATAACTAAGCCTTAACGTCAGTAGCCGATGAATTGGCTGACTTTTCAGACGTAAAGTGTTAAATCCTTGCATGTGCCATTTGAGATACATGTAGTGAAGAGCAGTCTTGCAAGGAAGATATTTTCTTTCTTGTTCACTGTTTTTTCCATGTACATGTCTCAATTAGAACCTGAATTTTTTTCAACCCGTAAACCCAAGCCTGGCTACAGACTAGGGTGCCTGTGGCTGGTGAATTAATCACTTTGCAGCACAGACATAAAGATATTGCCAGTATTTAGCCTAGTGAAAATTGAAAGTCCTTACCGGGAATTTGTTATGCCACCATACATTAGTATGTAATTCAAGACAATATAGGATTTCTAAAAGTGGAGGTTACTTGGTTATTGATGAGAAGAATCATTTTTTGTTTCCTTGTAGGTATTGGAGACACTAAAGGCATTTGATTTATCCAATGAAGACATAGAAGAAATCATGAATCTTCTTAGAACAGACTTTGATAAAGGTCTCTCTGCCGATGAACATGAGAGGGCGGAGAGTCCAATCAAAATGCTCCCAACGTATGTGAGGGCCATTCCTGATGGTACGGAAAGCGGAGATTTCTTAGCACTTGATCTGGGTGGTACAAACTTCAGGGTCTTATTAATTTCCATTCAGCCTGGTGGGGAGGTTAAAATGGAAAGTGACATTTACCCTCTAGATCAAGCCCTGATGACAAGCGACGCTCAAACTCTGTTTGACTACATTGCTGGCTGTATTGCGCTCTTTGTGAAGAAAAACCAGCTGAAAGACAAGTCATTGCCGCTGGGCTTCACATTCTCGTTCCCTGTGAAGCAGTTATCACTCACATCTGGCCTGCTAATTAGATGGACAAAGGGTTTCTCTGCTACTGGTGTAGAAAATGAGGATGTCATCAAACTTCTTCAGGAGGCACTTGTTAGAAATGGAGTGGTAAGCTGAGCAGTTCATTGTTTGAAAAAAGTAATTCTAACTCCTTCTACACTGTAGTCTGTTAAGACTAGTTATCTGAGAGAATAGATTTATTGGAGGGGGGGTTGTGGTGAACTAATAGTGGGACAGGTGCATGTTGTTGTTTCAGAAAATATCCATATTCCTCTGGTGGGGTATTTGTTTTGGTTTGAAACTCCATCCTTGTGAAAATTCCAATATTGGTTTATAAGTTTGTTTAGAAAAATGTGGCTTTTAAGACCACCCCCCTCTCCTATGGAATTTTCAATACCTTCTTGGGGTGGGTGTGGATATTTTCTGGAGCCACACATTAAGACTACGGATCAAGCCTTCTGGGTTTGAACCCTTGTTAGGGCTATCAGGTTCTTGTGCCAGACATTTTATTTCACAGACAGTGGCTTTGGCCACCAAGGATTGTAAATCAGTACTGGCAACTTGTCAGGGCTGGACTATATACAGTTTATGTAGCATCCATCTGATCCAGCCCCAGGAAGTAACAAAGCTCTTGGGCCGTTTCTTCTTGGGCAAGCCAAAGTTAGTTTTCAAAGACTGGCATGGCAAGTCAGCTTGGCTTAACCCAGACTTTACCTTTACTTTACATTCTGGAACTTTTGAAACTTGTCTTTCCACACAGAGTTCTACTGTAGATGTTGTTGCCCTTGTAAATGACACCACTGGTACTATGATGTCATGTGCACTTTCCAACCCTAACGTCAGTGCTGGCCTTATCTTGGGAACTGGAACAAATGCATGCTACATGGAGAGCCTTGACAATGTTCCCAAATGGGATGGTGATCAGAATGAACCACGTCAAGTGATTATCAACACTGAGTGGGGAGCATTTGGTGATAACGGCTCTTGGAATCACCTCAGGACAAAGTATGATGAGCAAGTGGACAGAGAATCAATCAACCCTGGAATGCAATTGTAAGTAATGTAATTAGGCAAAATACACAAGAAAGATGAGCAATAACCAGCACGCTCCAGCCATTCACGACATAATACCATGTACAGGATAAATTACTACCCAGTGGACCTTATCCTGTGGATAATTATCGACCAGTATTTGATGGGTAGTTTATCCATCCTTTAAATAACTTGTTTCAGGCTGGTTACACTTTCACCAATCTGTCAGCTTGCATTAACTGTTCAGTAAGACAAAGTCTCCTTTGGTTGGTCCATACCACCAAAGATTAAGTTTTTGTGGTATTAAGGGAGGTTAGGACCTCAGATTAGTCAGGCTGCGACGTCAAAACAAGAACATACACTGTAGGTCTTCTTATTTCACAAACCAAATAAACAGAAACGAAAAAAAGAATAGGTGAAATATACTGTCTAGAAATTAGACAATCAAGCGTAATTCCAATTTTGTTTCAAATTATTAAGTTTACATTAAGGAAAGATGTGTAGTTTGACATCACAACCTGATTAGTTCCAGGTCATAACCCCACAAAGTTTCTGACCCAACCTGAAGCAAAATTTCAGGTTTTAAGAAGGCTAAAATGTAGGCGAAAAAACAATGATCGATGTGCAATTATTTTTTTTGATTTCCATATCCCGATCTCATGTAGATTCCATCAAGCAAATAAAAAATGACTGTCATGTTCACTTTAAAAGCTCTAACTTACATGTACACAGAAACTACTGAAATTACTAATGAAACTACTGAAAGGTTGCAAGCAACTCAAACTCATTTTACTCCATTTTCTCCTTAGATTTGAGAAGATGATTTCTGGGATGTATCTGGGGGAACTTGCAAGACTTGTTTGCATGGACCTTGTAGCGAAGAAACTCTTGTTCAAAGGACAAGTGTCTGAAAAATTTAAGACCAAAAACAGCTTCTTTACCAAGTTTGTCTCTGATATTGAAAGGTAAGAGATACTGGGGATAAAACCTTTTCCTGTAAAGTAAATATTGATTATCATCTGATGGTGAATATTACACTCATCTGAGTGTTTCTAGTTGGTAATTCTTTATTCATGCAGGTTGCAAGCAAACCAAATTACCACACTGAGGTGAAGTATTAAAAGACTGAACAGAGGCCCTTCTTTTGTATTTTAACAGTCATGAAAGGTACAAGATTGATGAGGTCCTGAATGAAATGAAACTGAATGCTTCAGAGTCAGATATTGAGATTCTGCAACAAGTTTGTGCTGCAGTATCCAAACGTGCTGCCAGATTGGCTGCTGGAGGGCTTGCAACAATCGTCAAGGTATTTATTTGATTTACGATTACGGTTCATAACAGGTGACGTAGAGCAAGTCCCAAAGGGCTGAGCCAACCTAGGGGGGTACTGAGGCATGCTTCCCCAGAAAATTTTGAAATTGTAGGTTGCCAAAGATGCAAATCCATGCATTTTGGGTGCAAAGTGTTGATGAACTTATAAATGAAAAATGAGTTGAGCATAAAATTAGATGTAGCACATGTTTTCTGAATCATTAAAACATATAAAGTCATATAAATATATGAATTCTGCTGGCTGCTGGCTTCTACTGAGAACCCTGAGTCCATGCAAACTTGGCAGTAAGAATGTGTAGTGAATGTACTTAAAATTATAGCAATGCAGCTCTAGTCCTGTTGTTAATCTATTCCACTATTTATTAAACCAACATTTACTATTAGCCTTCAGCCAATCCCCAACAACAATATTAATCATTGAATTATTTGTTATGCATTGATATGTATTTATATCCTGAGCATAATTTTATGTTATTAAATTACCAATTGAAAATTAACATTATTTATTTCATTTCCAGAAAACAAATCGCCACACCACAACCATCGCCGTAGATGGTAGCCTCTTCAAGAAGCACCCACGGTTCAAACATTACATGGAGGAGACCCTCCATGAGATTTTGCCGCAGGCCAACATCACTCTTATGTTATCTGAAGATGGCTCAGGCAAAGGAGCAGCCCTAATTGCAGCAGTTGCATCAAAAACAAACAAAGCATGAACTATTTGTTCATAATCAATGCTTCCAATAAGATCTGGCACCCATTAGAGGTCCAATGGATTTTCTTTTGTGAATCTCTGGGTCTAATGTTAGTGGTTTTCAAAAATTTGTCCTGGCGAGGAAGTTGTTTAGGCCCTCCCTTATTACTTTGTGACAGCCTCTGCACAAAGCAACCTTATACTTCAAATCTTATCGAAAGCACTGATTAGTATTAATTTAACACCAAGTAATTGTGATTAGAATTAAAGGCACTCTAGTGTGGGCTTTGTAATGCAATGGTCTTGCAGGGTGGAAAAAAGTGGCAAGTTTTCGTCACTTATTGGTTACATGTACTTCTGTTGTAAGAAGGGAAGGGTACCAGTCATTATAGACTGTTTAGGTCACAAGAATTTACGGATGGAGATACTGTGATCTTTGGATATACTTTAAGCTTTAGTTAGTAGATCGATTGATTTGTAGTTCACAGACTTGTATAACAAACTTGTGTCGAATCTTTAACATTGAAACAATGCCTCATGCATCTCACTACATTTCTACTTTAAAGCAGCACAAAATATTAGGTAGCAATGAATGTTTCAATCATGCTATGATGAAAATGACATATTGTTGTAAATAATGAGATCCATATAATGTCTACCTTGATCCAAACTGCATGCAGAATTGTGGCTTTTTAGGCTATTGTTAGTATGATGAGAGAATAAAGATGGCGAATTTCTGCCTTTCACATTGTTCAGTATCTTTGAAAGGTTCTAGATATTTTCAAATGTGTAAGATGGTCACTTTTCTTTTCCTACCAGCTGGTAATCCCAAATTATAGTTGTAAACGATGACAAGAAGATAAAACGACATTCCTTCACCATACTTAGTCCTTTTCCTACTTGAGAGTTATGATGCTTGTATGCATGTGAATGAAAATCAAATGTGGTGATAAAAATGAATTAAACTCATCTTGTGTTTGTATTTTGATATATTTGTAATTAGTTTTCTATGCTAGTAAAGTTGAAAAAATCCACGTACTACACCATCAGCCAGCCCTCTACAACAACCAGGGATTTTTGTCACAGCCATTCACCAATCCAAAGCTTTTACTCTTATCAAAATCTCCCTGCAATTTCTGCCTTTCTAAAGTGGCCAGTTAATTGCCCCAGGGCAGCCAGTATACAATGCAGAATAAAACGATATGAAATTATTGAGTATTTTCTTTGTGATCTCATAACTCAAACATAAATGGTGTGCATGTCAGCCTTTGTTTCTGGCGTGTGATTTTTCTGCAGTCTATCCCTACTTTCAGGGAAAAACAACAATAACAACAAAAAAAAACACTTACAATAAAATTAATGTTGAATTTTGGATCGTGAATTTCAACAGATGCATGTTTCTGAAATCCTCATTGCAACCTGGAAAAGCTCATCTGTTTGGGAATGCATGCCTCACAGAAAAGACCAAATTAGGAATGAACATGAAAATTATTGGCAAAATAATATTAAAAGTTCCTAGCCCCACTTATTCAAAGGGTGGTCAGCTCTCTCAATCAGACATATCACTGGATCATGCAGTTTGTTTTGTCAAGAATTATCCACTGGATCTAGACTTATCTGTTGGATAGCATTTACCACCCTTCGAACAACTGAGCACAGTGTTGTACATTTGATGCAGACTTATCAATAAAAACTGTGGCTTGAACAGATTTCTTAACCTCTTGCAAAATTCTGCCCCCTCCCTACCCTAAAGGATATTTTCCACCCAAATATAATAACTGCCAACTCTAGACACAACATTCTTTGTAAAGCCATGTTATCAGGATGGACTTGTCTTTATTGAGTCACATCAGTCAGATGTTTCATCCATTATAAGGCTTGCATACAAGAAAAGGAAGCCTGTTTGCTTGGGCTTTGAAAATAGTGATAAAATGACGATCTAGAGCAACAACACCAGCTGAAAACAAGCAATTTATTGTTATTAAATTATTATTTCAGGGACGTCTTGCACCATGACAGCATGAAGTTGTGTTATACATGTTTCATGCTTCACATCTAGCTGACGCATTCCTATGTTCTCACTACCTATCTGCTATTTTACTTTACCTACCTAAGAGAATATTCACTTTAAGCAGTCTTATGGATTCTGATTTTTACTTATAATAAATAAAATATTCTATAATTATGTTAAAACTTTAATATGATTTACAGTCGAACCCCTATTGAGCAGCCACCTTTTAAACTGCCACCCCTATAAGACAGTTAGTAATCAAAGTCCCGATGAGGGCTTTTATATATATTTTTTACCTCTATCCTGCCCCTTTAAGTGGCCGCTATCCATTTTGCCGAGGGTGGCTGTTAATAGGGGTTGAACTGTAATTAGTTTTTAGCCCCCAAATATCGGAAGCCGCTTCTTCAAAATGTAAAGAACAGTGGAAAAGAATAAGACAAGTCCAAAGAAGATCAAAAGTCTATCTGTAACTTCCCGTCTGTTATATTTGTTTAAGAGGTTCTTGCTGGTTTGAATTACTCCTGATAATCCCTTGTATTCTTCTTGTGTGTCTTTAACCTGTGCAGATGATGAGGCTGAGAGAAGAGAAAAGGCAACGAGAAAACGTTAAAACCAAAGATGTTTAGGATGGCTGGCCACAATTTTTTTGGAGTTGCACATGGCAAGTTTCTAAGTTTAACCAATCAATAAACTGACACCACCACATGAAAGATCACATTGAGATTGGTTATTTGACCAAGTTGAATGCTTTTTAGGTGGACGGACACCAAGTTATGGACCTTGAAACATCGTTCAACTTCCATATTTTTCAATGTCTCCAATTTTGAAACAACGTCCCCCAAAACAATGTAAATTCTAAACTTTTTTTATCAGCAGTTCTGTGGCAACTGTAAAATCCTGTCATGCACCTACCATTTGTAACAAGCTGACATGAAAATCACCATTAACAGAAATCATAAAAATTTTTATGAGTTTAATATATTCTTTGGGGGAACACTGCATTAAAATTAGAGATGTTACAAGTATTGATTTTGAGCCATGTTTCACCTTCGATAACTTGGTCTCTGCTCAACCTGAAAACATCAAACTTAGTCAAATGACCAATTTCAATGTGACCGTTCATTTGTGCAACACATATCAGTTTATTGATTGGTTAAAATTTGAAACTAACCACAGTTCTCTATACAACACCAAAATGGCCGATAGTTTAGTCTGAGGTTTCTATCATTGGTATGTGATGTCCATTGGCATGTGATCCCATCCTAAGTCTTATACACATTTAGGGGGGACTAATTACGACAAATATTGTTCATTTCTGGACGCACCTAATATCTGCATATCAGCTTCACTCTGTTTGACTTGACCCTCCATCATTCTTGCAATACTCATTAAATCTTGAGTTATGTTACTTGCAGTCTTTGCCAAATTCTCTTTGTTGAAGGTCCTAAAAAGTAATGAAGAATTTTTTTTCACTTTTTGTGGGGTCTTATTTTGAGTAAAAGATTTTGGGTTTCTTTGGGAGGGGGATGGGTGTTAAAAAGTGTGATCCTGTGCATAGCAGATTTATTCATGAGGGAAAACTACACCCAAATGATATGAGTCAAACTTCTTGCTATGAGTGGTTTATCTATTAAGATCAGTATGTACTAGAACAACTTAATTATATGACTGTAAGGGATAGAAACACTAATATTATTGCAGGTTCTAACACACCTGTTTCGTACATTGGAGGCTTGTCCTCCCAATAATTCTTCCTTTTCACTTTTGTCAATAATAGCCTTTGAAGCTAAATTAGCTTTCCTGATCGATGCCTGGAGGCTAAAACATAAAAATATTAAACTTTTTGTAAGGCCTAGATGATGTGAACAAATGGTTAATTTACTGTGTTATTACACTACCAGAATTAACACAAGTGTAAAGGCTATGCAAAGTGCTATTTGGAAACTATCAATGGAAATTATTCTCACAAGCTGATCACTTTTGCATCTCTGAAACTCATTTTTTTAACGAGTTAAGATTAAAATAATTAAGATTTTCCCTGTGTTAACTTGGTGAATTATTTTATTAACCATAACAAGGGGTTTGTACAGGTGATCTTAATTACCATTACCTGCTTTTATTAGACTAGCTTACTTCTTTACATCTAGGGTTTATTTTAGTTTGCAAATATGTGAAACACTTACTACGTCAGATTTCATTAAATTTCCAAACACCTTGCAGGGATGGATCCAGGATTTTTCTTAGGAGGAGGTGCACCAATAAGGAATGGCATAACTGACTGGTGAGGTAACGAATACGAAGAGGAAGGCTTCATCTTGGGAGGGGGGGGGGTGCACACCCCTGCACCTCCCTCTAGATCCATCCCTGCCTTGGAGTTCATCAAAAATGCAAACCCCACTGCATGTTTTATTTTTATTTTTATTTTTCTTGGTGTCTGAAAACATGGTGAAAAACTGTCTCTTGTGCTTGACACTTGTTTTATTTTTTCACACATCAACAGAAAAGTGTGTGAAAAACCTTGATCTTATAAACTGGACCAGCCTGGTTGACAGGCTCATAGTGACAAATGCTGCTTTCGATCAGGTTTATAGCCATTTATTCCTGGGATTTCTGCCAAAAATGACCGTTCAAAAATAACCCTCTGCACATCTATATCTGGCTATTTCTCCAAGGGAATGAGGCCAAATGGCCCAACCCTTTATTTCAAGATGATATCTAGATAGATCTAACTTTTCCCTTTCCCTTTGAGGTCAGAAACTTAGTTTTCCACTTGGGCATGCACAAAAAGCAAACTTTGGCTTCTCTTTTTTTTTCTTTTTCCGTTTTCTTTTTATTTCATTTGTGGTTTTATTAACCTTTCAGTTGCCTTTGCTTCCACCATGTCCACTGGAAATGTTCTCCCTGAAATGTCAAGGAAAGCAGTCATTTCTAACAAAACGTCACTCCATATAAGAAAGGTTGAGTGTTTATTCAATTTCCAAAGAAGAAATTTGCAGTTTTTGTTAATATTTTTTTCCCCAGAACTTTTCTTAATGTTTTACTGAGCCACAGGTCACCCAAGCTCAGCTTGGGCTACCTATAAAAGCTACGCCTAAACTAATTTGTTTAATCCACCAATTAAGGTCAAGCCTCTGTACCAATAAACTGTACCTTGACAACTCTTTTCTATGATGTTGCATGGCTGCTAATATAGCTAGTCTGTCAGATTCTTTGTCTTGCTCAAAAGCCACTTGCTCCAAACCCTAAACAGATGTGTACATGCAGACATGCACATGATACAAGTAAATATTAAAGAGATGCCAAACTAAAAAGTTGAAATCTGAGAGGTTGCTGATTTTGCCTCTTCTCAACTCCGAAAAATGCATGCCAGAGTATCAAATGTCCTCAAACATTGGCCTAAATGGGAGGGAACCCAAGTTTACAGGCCCCATGGTTTTTATTAGGTTCCCTCACCATTTTTTCTCTATATTTTTCCTTGCATACTAATAATTGTAATTATCTGGGAACTTGAAAAGTCATGAAGGTCAAGTCTGAAGGAATTCCTAAATCAAACAAACGGTTGAGGTCACTGACATAAAAGTGACTTCACAGGGCTTCTCCACATACCCTAAATCCTCGAGTTAGCACCCGGGGCTTGAATGGATCCATAATCACTTGCTTGTAATTAAACATGACCAAAACTATACATCCTTTGTTGCCTCAGTACTTTTCCATAAAACAAGGGGAGGGAAGGGGGTGCTTATTCGAAGGGAGGCACTTATTTTAAATTTTGGCTGGTAGGAGGGGCACTTATTCGAAGGGGGCACTTATTTGAGGGGAGGTGCTAATTCGAGGATTTACAGTAACCATTACATTTATATTTTATTTTTTAGTATTTTTGTTTTCAATTGATGAGCATTAGATCAATTATACATAATTATAACTTGAAGTCAATATAATTAAAAACAGAGGGATCCGCTGTTAGTGGCTTCACGGATGAGGTCCAATCAGTCACTAAAATGGAGAGAAATAAAAACTGTGGTACTCAAAGAGATATTGCCTGCTTCCGTGTGCTCTGATGTTTGTTTACACATTTGGCTCCATTTTGGTTTAGACGACACAGGACACATCACAATAGAACACCACGTCACAAACCTATCGTTTTCGTTATATTCCTCATTCTTTTGTCCTTTTGTTCTTTATTGTTTTACGTCAACTGTGTCTTCTACACCAAGTAAGGGCCCAAAATATAAATTCAAATGGTAGAAAGTTCACGTGTAGTTTGCAAATCAGGATTAAATAAATGCTAAGTTTATCCCTGGTTTATCAATAATAGCTTAATTAATTTCATGTAGTTTTCATGTGCTTACCTCGACTTTCTGTCGCAAAGAATGCAACTTTTGTTTAACCTTCAGATTCAAGTCATTGAGTAAATTAAGTGGCCCCTCGCATTGACGTATGCTTTGCACATTATTTTGGATCTCAAACTCAATTTTGACGATTTCTTGAACAAGAATTTTCACTTGAACGGGAACTTCGATCCCGTCCGCCATTTTGAGATATTATGACGACAAAGCGTTCTGGGTAAAAAGAATTCCACCTTGCATGGGTAAGGTCAGGATTTTTAAAAATTAGCATTCTAGCATCGAGATCATTTTTTCCCTCTTTCAGTTTCGTTGCTCGCGTCTGTTGGGTAAAGAAATTCGATATTTCGCGTAGTTTTCTTTCTTTTTTAGCTGTTACAAGTCTTCTCAGAACTTCCTCTTCTTCGCGTTAGCCCGAGAGGCTTACGGAAGTCGTCGGTGCTGTTCGTCGACTTGCAAAAATAGTCGGTAAATGTTCGGCGACCGCCAATTTTGAGCCATGTGTACCGCGGGAGCCAATCAGAATGTTTCAACCGTTGTTCCATCCGGCAACGCTTCGAAGTTAGTCGCTGCACGCCGCGAGTGATTTACTGCTTTTAACTTAATTTTGCCGCGTGGATTTCGACTCTGTCATCTTCTTGGATGGCAGCAGTAGAAACCAGAGGTGATAGTGGCGCCTCTGAACCTTCAGAGAGCCCCAGTTCGAAAGATTGCAAAGCTTCGTCGAGTCCAACTCAAAGTGCTTCGTGGCTAGTCGGTGATGTAGTTTGGTCAAAAATCCCGGGCCATCCATGGTGGCCTTCCATGGTTTCATACGACCCCAACACGGCTGTTTCCTTCAAGTACAAAGGAAGGGCAAGATATTATCACGTGCAGTTTTTCGGCCAGGATCCCTTTAGGGGCTGGGTGTCCGAGAGATCGATTCTGAAATTTGAAGGTAGGAGATTTAAGTGAATGCATTTACTGAGAAATTGACGAGGTCGGGCGATAAATCTAGCGTAAATCTTGCAAGGTTTTATCAATAATTGTGGGATTAATCTTAACACACTCCTGCTAGGTGTGATAATTAAACATATCGTTTTCTTCGTCGCCTGAAATAACGGCGGTGAATAATCGCTTGGCGATTTTAAGTTCAAAACCATTCTAAACCCCGCCATGTTTGTCCACATTTCATTCAAAACAAGTTGTTCAGTCACTTTCAAGAGAAATGGATTATAAAACTTTGTAACAATATTTGGGTTCTGCTTGAACTGGATTTTTAATCGGGAACTTTTTGCGGGGTCAAAACCGAAGTTTTTAGGCTACGGGGAATTGTTTTCGAATTGTAACTCGTCTATGTAAATATCCAAGTGGCTGGGTGTACTTGAGCTTCATAGTTTACAATATGTTTTGGCGCTTCGCCATGTATAGGTTAGATCGGTCGCTCAGCGCATGATCGAAAACAATGACAGCTGTTTTAGAAAGAAACTGTGAATTTTACCAAGAAGCAGTTATTGGTAGTGTTGCTATCTGCCCCTAATCCAATCTGTTTGTCTACTAAATGTGTCACATTTTCTTTTTCATAGAGAGGCCACATTTTCCAAAAAGTAACTCATTTATGAAAATAATTATCCATCCTTGCAGTAAGAGATTTTCATCTTTTCATGTCATAAAAATTTGCCAAGGGATCAGCTGGCCAAGATACATTGTATTATGCCCAATTATGATTTTCTGTCAATAAGTTACTTTTTTATTTGAAATCTGAAATCATCTGGCTTTTCATTTGATTTTCTTTTAAATGACTTTTCTTGACTTAAAGATAATGCCTCAGGCTCAAAATATTTTTAACATCATCTGGTTGTTTAGTTTAATGGCTGCCTTGCCATTTTCAAAAAAAAAAAAAAAAGAATTATCATTCTGAGAATTAAATAATCTTTTGCTGTTCAAAATGTCAATATTTGGCATAAAACCTTCAGAAGCAGCATATGAAATTAATGGTTTCTGCCAGACATCTCTAGCGTAGCTAAACCCTACTTGCAGATCTCTAGATATCTATTAATTATTTATATACTACTGGTAATGCAAGTTTCAAATGAGAAGCATAAACTTTATGACTCCCATAGATCTATTGTTTATGATATAAGACTATATTTTTTTTAAAAATTCAATTACAATTTCATGGAGATGCTTCATGAAGGCTGACAATATTTGCTGTAAGTTATGCAACAACTGCTTCGTCTGTCTTGTTTTTGACACCGGAGTAAATTAAAACTGAAATAGGCTAAAGGCTTTATCTGATTCTCTAAACCCTTTTGCTTTATTGGCATTCAAAACAGCTTAACTGACAAATAAGAAACTCTAAATCTTTAATTTAAAATATTGTTCTCCAAGATTATGATATTGTGCTGCTAGATTGAAAATAAGATTTGGTTATCATGTTTTTCTTTATAAAAGAGTCACATTTAGGGTGCATTTGATAGGAGTGTGTGTTTATTTTGACATTCTTAATACTCATTAGAAATAAACTTTAGCATCTCTTTCAAAATTCAAAATTAGGTTTGAGAATTTGGCTATCTTGATTTCTGTTGTTGACTACAATATCCCTGTGGTATATTTTTCTTAGTTTTTTGTAGAGAGATATTTAACTGGAGTCTTTAAACCTTACAGGTTTGATCTTAGACAAGACTGCTTTGGTATAAGTTTTGAGAAAATATTTTGGAATTTCATTAGTTATGTCTTTTCCTTAGGTCGACAACATTTTGAGAATTCTCTCCATGGAAAGCAACTCAAGATTGCTCAAAAGCATGTTGCACCTTGGGAAACTGCAGTGAAAGTAGCAGAAAAAGCAAAGCCTATGAACCGGCATGAACGCCAGTTGTGCTACACCTTTAAGTACTATGACAAAAATGAAGGGAAACGTCTTCCCCCCTTGAAAATGAAAAAGTTAAATGGCTTCACTTCGTTACCAGAGCAAGTGAACGGCATGGTTGATGAACATGCAAATGAAATGTCCGATCTCGGTAAAAGAGAAACTCTGATTCCGGAACTCAAGGACTTGAATGGAGACGCACATTGTCCTAATGGATTTAAGGACAACCCAAAGAAAGTTGCTAAGGAGAAGGTGCAGCGTAAAAGAAAACTGACTGCTGTAGTGGTAGCTTCAAAATCTGTTTCAAATGATGTTGAAACTCTGAAAAGTGTTGAGCCCCCAAAGAAAAGGAAGAAAAGGACTTCCAAGCAAAATAATGAATTGGATTCTTCCATTTGCTCGGATGTTGCCACTGACAAAATAGACATATCAATCAGGCTTAAGTTGCATGAAAAGTGTAATGGCTTGTACAATGGAAGTGTTAGTCCTCCTAGAATAAATGGAGAGGTTTCCTCTTTTGGAGCAAGCATGGAGGTATCACCAAACACTGCTCTAAAACTGAAAATCAGAAAGATAACACCTAAACAGAACCAACCAGAAGGAAAGCGTAAGAGAGGGCGGCCTCGAAATCCACAATTTGTCATTGTTAGTGAAGATCAAAAGGAAATGTCAAGTCATTCCCCTCTGCCAGTTAATGAAAAAAGTGGGAAAAATCCAGGCAGTGGAAAGGAATTGCCCACGCTATCAGAGGAAACTGGTAAGGACAAGACTCAAAACAAAAAGAAACGAGTCCGAAAACCCACCAGAAAGGCTCTGAGTGCTAAAGAAGTGGCAGTGTTGCCTACTAACGAAGTACCAGTGTTAGAGGAAAAAGAAAAAAAGGTTGAAGCTAAAAGTAAAAAGGTTGAAGAAAAAAAGAAAGAAATGCCTGAGCCAAATACTTCACTTGAAAGAGAAGATAGTGTGGCAGGTAGTGTGGAATCGTCAAGTGCAGGGGATGAGACAGGAAGCATAAAGAATGGTGCAACCGCTAAAAGGGATAAAGAAGCTGTTTGTATTGTCTGCGAACAACAGGAAAGTCTAATATTTTGCGAGGGCATCTGTGGCAATGCGTTTCATTTGGATTGTATAGGGCTGTCAGTTGTACCGAAGGGAAAGTTTGTCTGTGATGAGTGTGTGACTGGAAATCACTGCTGCTTCGTGTGTAGACAGACAGGAAATGTCAAACAGTGTTCACAGCCACTGTGTACAAAACACTACCATGAGGAATGTTTGAGACCATTTAAAACTGCAAAGTTTGATGGTGATCGCTTTTTTTGCCCACTCCACTTTTGCAGCACTTGTGTTACAAACAAGTCTTCGGTGTCGAGGGGACGAATGATTCGTTGTGTACGCTGCCCAATGGCATACCATCTTTCTGGCTGTCTTGTTGCAGGTTGTATTCCAATTAGTTCTCATTTTATGGTGTGTGCAAAGCACTTCTTACGTGAGAAAAATAAGGCACACCACACCCATGTCAACGTGAATTGGTGTTTTGTTTGCTCCATTGGAGGCACACTGATTTGTTGTGAGAGTTGTCCTGCTGCATTCCATCCCGAGTGCATTAGCTATGAGGGAATTCCTGAAGGGCATTTCTTTTGCAAAGATTGTACAGAAAACAAACAGCTTCTTTATGGAGATATTGTTTGGGTCAAGCTTGGAATGTACAGGTAACAAGGACAGCAAAAAAATCTACAAGAATGATTTGCTTGTTTGTTTTTTCTATCCTAAGCAATATAATGTAAAATTTGTTAGATAGCAGTTCTCCACAAAGAAGTAACAACGGGAAATTTGAAATGCTGTTATCTAATCAATTTGGCACAACATAACTATTTCTACACATCAAGTTCACCGGTACCCATTTATACACCTGGGTGGAGAGAGGCACTTAAGGATTTTTTTTAATTTTGAGCCTTGTTTAGGAAACTGAACTCAACCTTCCAGCCCAAAACTTTTGTGAAAGGCCTTACTCCTCTTTAGTTGTGGCACTTGAAATTCCTCAATTTCCTTAATGTTGATCTGTCTATGTAGGTGGTGGCCAGCACAGATTTGCAACCCAAGGGATGTTCCTACAAACATTCAGAACATGCGACATCAGCCGGGAGAGTTTCCAGTTATGTTTCTGGGCTCTCGTGACTATTACTGGATTCACAGAGGTCGAGTTTTCAGCTATCAAGAAGGCGACAAAGGCTCAACAGATTCCGGTAACAACAAACATCTGGCCAAGATTTTCAAACAAGGTGAGTAGGGTTTTTTTAAGTATTAGATTTGTGGGGGACAAAAAAAAACATTTGAGGTCACTTTTCAGAGTGATGCCTGCGATTCACTTTTAATCACTCTCAAAAGACCACAGTTCAAACCTGCATAATTACATTGAATAATTTGGATCTCAAAGTTGTTACGTCGTTCTTAGATTTTGTTATTTTTTTTATTTATTTTCAAAACAAAGAAACAGAAAGATAAATAAGTGGCACTGTCTTTAGAAAATGACGCATTTTAAAGTGGTACTATGATCAAAGTTTTACCCCTTGAGTTTTTAGGTGTATCACATAGAATTCCATGAAAGAATAAAAACTCCATTTACCATTTGCAAATATCTGCATTAGTTCTGGAGATATTTAAGTTTAAAAAATCTGTAAAATATGCAAATGAGATGACTGATGACGTCATACACTCAACCCAATTATATCAAGTATATAAATGAAGCTATCTTGGTCAATTTACAGCACAGACCATTGAAACTTGGTAGGCTAATAGTTCTACATGAAACACAGCTACGACTCTAAAAAATTCTGTTCCCATGGCAACTTATTCTTCTCCAGTCCCCACCCACTTGATTTCAATATGTTAGTGATTTGCAGCTCGGAAAACATTAAACGAGGCTACAACCTCTAGCTAACATATTTACATGCTTGCTGGATTATGCATATGAGGTACCATTAGCAAATATCAAAATGGAATGCCAAAGGTGGCCAGAAAAGCCTTTAATTTTGGGGAGGTCTGGAACCCAGCATGTTGCCATGGTAACAAAACTGTTAAACTTGTATTGTGGAGCACATTTAGTAGAATCCTTCAGCAAAGAATCAAACATTTCTGATACAAATTGGCTGAGATATCTTTCTTCATATTTGATCAAAATTTGGTTGAGTAGATGATGTCATCACTTGGCTAATTTGCATATTTTAAAAACTTGAATATCTCTGGAATGAAAAGAGATACTTGAAAATAGTAAACAACATTTTCCTTCTCATACAGACTACTTGTTTAAGTTTTAAAATGGCTTAGATAGGAAAGATTTGATTTTCGTCATAGTACCACTTTAAATCGTCAGTAGCTTTCATTTGAATATTTCCACCCTAGGGTTTCATTCACATACACAACAATTTGCTGGCAAGTCACACAAATGCCCTTATAGCCCTTAAAACAATAGACTGAGTTATTTGTTTATTGTGAATGAGTGGTAATAGAAGTTCCAGAGAATTGGAGGTAATGATTCACTGAAAATTTTGAGTATACGTCTTTAATTACTGTCATATGGTTGTCATTTAGTACTTCAATGCCAGATTTTATAAGTATTTACCTTGTGGCACTAAATTTTTCCAGGAGTTTATTTTTGCAAATCGGTGATGTTTTGTATTTTGCAGGACCTAATTCTTGTGATTGTAAAATTCTGGTTTTTCTTGCTGGGTACCAATATTATTTTTACGATTTTCAGGAAGTTCCCTTTAATTGAAATTACAATGTTTTTGCATTTTTAAATTAAACTGCATATAATTGTGAAGTGAAAAAATATGTAGAGACGTACAGTTATTAGTGTCACACTATCTCAATGACATCTGGCTCTTGTGCAGAATTGTAGATACTCTTCTCATTGGAGTACCCTCTAACGATCCTTTCCTAAAAACCTTTTTTTAGTTCTGAACATTTTGTTTCCCCTCCATCATTTTGTTTCTGAACAAAAGAGACATTTTAAATAAATGACAGCTACAAGGTTCTACTGGGGATGTTTGTATGTATACTCTCGCAACTGGAGTAAATTTTTGTGGATTGCAGAAAAATCCGCAAAAATCACAAAAATTAGTACCCTGCAAAAATTTAGTGCCACACGGTGAGCATTTTCAATGAAAGGAGAAATACAGTATCTCAACGTTTCTTGCTTCTGTTCAGCTCTTGTTGAGGCTAAACAGAAATATGCAGAATGGAGGGTGGCACAAGAGAACAAAGCCGAACAAGATCTTCAGAAGATGTCCAAGAAACCAGCTCCCTATAAACACATAAAGGTTAGGAATCTAGTTGAAATTTAAAATACATGCCATTGCGTGATTTGGTATGGTGGCACAGGCAATTGCTATTTATCTGGACATGCTTAGTGACCACAGAGACTGCCTACTGAATTCAGCAGGTAACTGTGAACCAAAACATTGCCTATGAAAACAAAGTACTGTATCTGCATAAACAGGAGAATCATATATATAGCAGGAAAACAGTTAAATCAAAAAGGGAACAGATCGTGGAGAAGTTGATATACGTGAAAAAAATAAATTTATAAAAAATTTGGGTAAAGTTTTTAAAACATGCTCCATGACATATGCCCTCTTGAATTGAAAGTTGGTGTCCAATACAAAGAAAGACAGATCATGATGGAAGCTAACTAAAGGTGTTGAACATGCTGCATTGAATTAATTTAGTGGCATGTCTGTGTGTTCGACTGAAATGTCCGCATAAATGTTTTAAAAACATATTCTGTTTGAAATACAGTTGAACCTCTGGTTGCAGCAGCCAGTATTCCAAAATACCAAAAGTTTCCACGTCAAATGACTATATTTGGAACCTCCTGTAAGCAATCACCTCGTAAATGGCTGCAACAACTTTTGGAGCTAAAAGTTTGAAAATTTCTTTTGTTTTTAACTGCCCGTAAGCGATCACTTGACAGATAAGGGAGAGAAAATTGGATAATAAGATGTTGCATCATTATTGCACCCCTGGGTAGTACAAGAGACGGAAATCTCTCCATGGGAAGTACCATATTTTTTATCAAAATACTTTTTTCACAAGAATGAAACATTTAAAACATGGGGTAAGCCTCTGCAGTTACCATATGTTAATGAGGCAAAATTTTGACCCCATATGTTCTAAATTCTCGTAGGCGACCACCTCCTGTAAGTAGCCACCTAGGCTTGACATTTTGGGTGGTCACTTCTGGGAGGTTTGACTGTATAACCATATTCAGACCATCAATTCACATGAATATTACCTGTTTATAGCCCGTGAATTTAAGGAGTTATTAGCCCAGTGGCTATTGATTTAGGTGAAAAGATGTTGGATGTTAAAATTTCGGACATTTTATTTTGAACGTTAAATTTTTTGACTCTTTTTATCTCATTTCGAACAAAGTTCGACAAAAATTTCAGAATCATTAAAGTAATCGTACATGAACAAAACACAAATTAGACTGAAACAACATCAATGAAAACGATAGTTTTGCTACACCCTCAAGGTTTTCCAGCGACGAGAAAATGACACGTATTCCATCAATTCATTGCATTGCAACTTTGGTGCTATGTAAAAGTTTTATACTGTGCTGTAAATAGTTTGGACAGTTTTATTTTTGGACACTTTTGTCTGCAATTTTAATCATCTGAATTTTTTGCGAGTAATGTATACTGTAACAGGTTTGTTTTCCTCCTGCGAACCATTCCCTGCTGTACCCATGGCAGTGGTATGCAACCTCGGGAGGTAAATAAAATACCAGGAAATTTGTTGCTCAAGTCTTCAAGGAAAACAAAAGTCCTTTCTATCCACATTGATTCATTCTCTTTCTTACATTCATACGTTTGACATGCATACAGTTGCAAACAACAATTTTTCATTCATTCTTTCATGTATGCACACGCTAATTGTACTTGACTTGAAGACAGCAACTCATTTCCACATTTTTAAAAGCCAGAGCATGATTTAGACAGTGAATTTTATTTTCTGTGCATTGAAAAATGCTGGTTGCTTCCTGCATCCATTTCATTGTTATTTGTCTTCTGTGTTATGGTCGATAAAAGAATCATATTTTCCTTATGAAGATTTCCATATTTTTTTCTTGTTTTACATTAATGTAAAAAAACTCAAATTTTGTATTTAATGTGCCCTGTAAAAATTTGATTAGTGCCCTGAACTTTAGATCAAATGGTGCTTGTATGAACTGTTCTTTGGCAAGGCTCTTTGCTTCAAGAGTGCCCCACTCCACGCAGGTGAACAGATGGGTAGTGACAAATAATATGCTGGGTGTAACCCAAGAATTGACTAGGATCCCGTCTGTCAGGAGTAGAAGTATTCTCTCCTTGGCCTCTGAGAAAACCCAAGATTACCATCAGCCTGTTGTGCTACTAGTTTCAAATGCAGACTTTCCTTATTTTTCTTATCCTAGGTAAACAAATGCACCACAGCTGTCCGAATGCTGATTGATCCTTCTGAGCTCCCTGTATGCGACTGCTCACCAGATAGTGAAAACCCATGTGGTCCTGAGGCCAACTGCCTGAATCGCATGCTGCAGTTTGAGTGTAATCCAACACGGTGCCTGTCAAAGGAGAATTGTCAGAACCAACGATTCCAAAAGAGGCAATATGTTGATTGTGAACCATTTAGAACATTACATCGTGGATGGGGGCTGCGATGCAAGGAAGGTGGGCAACGGAAAATTATTGATGAATAAATTAAATGCAATTTAGATGAAGAATATTTTATGTTGTAAAATAAATTACAACAGGAAATACAGTTTGGTAAATAACCGACAAAGCACTGCCTGTTATTGTCAAGTTAAGTGTTTGGAGAATTCTAAATGAAGCCATCAGGACAAAGTGAAGAACAGTTGCTGTCAAAGCTTTGTCAGCATGAGCTCACGAGAAGCGTTACTGGCTGGTCAAGAAACTGTACTATTTTCCACTTTTTGTCGTTAAAGAGAAGTCTCAACACCATTTTGTTATTTTCTGTCTATTCCAGATGTCAAAAAGGGCCAGTTTGTCATCGAGTATGTTGGGGAGCTCATTGATGAGGCCACTTGTCAAGAACGTGTGCGAAAAGGCGAAGACATCACAAACTACTACATGCTGACGATAGACAAGGACTGCATTATCGATGCTGGCCCCATGGGGAATCTGTCGCGGTTTATGAATCATAGCTGTGATCCAAACTGCGAGACACAGAAATGGACGGTCAATGGAGATGTTCGGGTGGGACTTTTTGCCTCGCGGGAAATCAAGGCAGGTGAAGAACTGACGTTTGATTACCAACTGGATTGCTTAGGTGAGTTTGATCATCCATCTTGCATCGTGGTCTGCTGGTTGAAAATGTCATACTTGACCAGTTTGTGACCACTACTGATGGTTTTGTTTTTAATGCTCAAGGAGTTGTATGTGCTACCATTGGTCAGTTTGAATTCATTATTGCATCATAAAGCAAACACCTGACGTCACGGTCATGCTTTATTTAAGAAATAACAAATTCTAAGCCGCGTATTACACTGTGATGAAACACGACAGGCATTTGTCCACAGTTTCTTGGTTTAAAGGAAATTCGTGGTGATGACTTTTTCCTCATGCATTATTGGGTTATATTAGGACATAGAGAGTTTGAAGTTTTTCTGAACATTCAAACAGGGAATGAAAAGAAGAAATGCCACTGTGGTGCTAAGAACTGTAGCAGTTTTCTTGGAGTGAGACCCAAGAACCAGATCCAAGATGAAAAACCGAAAAAGGCAGGAGACAAGAGAAAAAAGAAGAAAATCAAAAAGCCTGTTGTCAAAGAAGGTATGTGCCAAGTTTACGTAAAAAAAAAAGTTGAAATGGGAATTTATGGCTCTAAACGGTTACTGCAATGATCTTACTGTAATCAGGATAAAACACAAATGTTATTGTTCAGTAAAGCTATGGAAATCAGAAACAATATTTCTGGAATCGTGGATTGGCTAGATATGTGCCTGGTAAGCATTCTCACAGAACCTTGCATACATGCAAAAGAGCTGGGTTGTTGCAAATTTTTAAAAGTAGGCAGCTTTACAATTGAAGTTATTGGCTGATTTTACAATCATTTTTAAAGAATCAGGCCACTTGCTCAGTTGAGTAGCCCACTGAGATTATATATAATAGATTGTGATTTTGGCCAGTAGCAAGCTACTTTCCACAACCCTGAGTGAGTATGACGGAGTTGTTTGGGTGACAGCTCTGTGAAAATGTTTTGTAAGTTGCTATTTTATATGTATTTCCATAATTGAAGGGGTGAGTGCAAAACCATGCTAAGTGACGATTTGGGTGAAAAAAAAAATTTTCACGAAAGGGCTTGAATTTTTGCATGCGGTCTTCAATGTAATAGAAAAACGTGGTCCTGTATTTTTGTCGCTGGTTTTTGCTTCGTTTATAAAGACGCCGCTAGGAAAACCGAGTGGTTTTTCTGCATACGCAATATCTCGAAAACGAAGCGAAGCTTAGCGGAAAAACTACGGGACATTGTTAAACATACCTACACAAAACTGTATGGGAAATTTGGAGCGTTTTCGACAAAGTTCACTCTTGATTAAAATACCTAGCGCCCTTTTCCCGCCGAGGTCTTCAAATAAACGAAGCCGGACCTTTGTTATGATAAACAGAGCCGACCCTTTGTTATAATAGCCAAGCCAAGCCAAGCCTTTGTTATAAGTCGAAGTCTCGCCTCGGTTTATTATAACAAAGGATCGGCCCGCCGCGACCGCAAGGACTTTGATTTTACTTAGAAACCAGCAAAATGTCAATTTCACGCAACTTATATAAGCTCAAATTTATTGATTTCAGGTCAAAAGTGGTTAAAACGTTGACTCATGTTAACGCGCGACGGCAAGGATGTTGATTTCTCTTAGAGAGCAGCAAAATGTCAATTTCACGCAACGTAAAAGCTCAAAAATGTCGATTTCAGGTCTAAATAGGTCAAAATGCTGATTTCACGTTAACGCGTGACGGCAAGGATGTTGATTTCACTTAGAAAACAGCAAAATGTTAATTTCACGCAGCGTATAAGCTCAAAAATGTTGATTTCAGCTCTAAATAGGTCAAAATGCTGATTTCACGGTAGCGCTTGACGGCAAGGATGTTGATTTCACTTAGAGAGCAGCAAAATGTCAATTTCACGCAACGTAAAAGCTCAAAAATGTCGATTTCAGGTCAAAAAAGGTTTAAATGTTGATTCCATGTTAACCCGTGACGGAAAGGTTGTTGATTTCACTTAGAAAACAGCAAAATGTTGATTTCACGCAACGTATAAGCTCAAAAATGTTGATTTCAGCTCTAAATAGGTCAAAATGCTGATTTCACGTTAACGCGTGACGGCAAGGATGTTGATTTCACTTAGAAAACAGCAAAATGTTAATTTCACGCAGCGTATAAGTTCAAAAATGTTGATTTCAGCTCTAAATAGGTCAAAATGCTGATTTCACGGTAGCGCTTGACGGCAAGGATGTTGATTTCACTTAGAGAGCAGCAAAATGTCAATTTCACGCAACGTAAAAGCTCAAAAATGTCGATTTCAGGTCAAAAAAGGTTTAAATGTTGATTTCATGTTAACCCGTGACGGAAAGGTTGTTGATTTCACTTAGAAAACAGCAAAATGTTGATTTCACGCAACGTATAAGCTCAAAAATGTTGATTTCAGCTCTAAATAGGTCAAAATGCTGATTTCACGTTAACGCGTGACGGCAAGGATGTTGATTTCACTTAGAAAACAGCAAAATGTTAATTTCACGCAGCGTATAAGCTCAAAAATGTTGATTTCAGCTCTAAATAGGTCAAAATGCTGATTTCACGGTAGCGCTTGACGGCAAGGATGTTGATTTCACTTAGAGAGCAGCAAAATGTCAATTTCACGCAACGTAAAAGCTCAAAAATGTCGATTTCAGGTCAAAAAAGGTTTAAATGTTGATTTCATGTTAACCCGTGACGGAAAGGTTGTTGATTTCACTTAGAAAACAGCAAAATGTTGGTTTCACGCAACGTATAAGCTCAAAAATGTTGATTTCAGCTCTAAATAGGTCAAAATGCTGATTTCACGTTAACGCGTGACGGCAAGGATGTTGATTTCACTTAGAAAACAGCAAAATGTTAATTTCACGCAGCGTATAAGTTCAAAAATGTTGATTTCAGCTCTAAATAGGTCAAAATGCTGATTTCACGGTAGCGCTTGACGGCAAGGATGTTGATTTCACTTAGAGAGCAGCAAAATGTCAATTTCACGCAACGTAAAAGCTCAAAAATGTCGATTTCAGGTCAAAAAAGGTTTAAATGTTGATTTCATGTTAACCCGTGACGGAAAGGTTGTTGATTTCACTTAGAAAACAGCAAAATGTTGATTTCACGCAACGTATAAGCTCAAAAATGTTGATTTCAGCTCTAAATAGGTCAAAATGCTGATTTCACGGTAGCGCTTGACGGCAAGGATGTTGATTTCACTTAGAAAACAGCAAAATGTTGATTTCACGCAGCGTATAAGCTCAAAAATGTCGATTTCAGCTCTAAATAGGTCAAAATGCTGATTTCACGTTAACGCGTGACGGCAAGGATGTTGATTTCACTTAGAAAACAGCAAAATGTTAATTTCACGCAACGTATAAGCTCAAAAATGTTGATTTCAGGTTTAAATAGGTAAAATATGGCGGCCGGAAAATAGTGTTAACATCTGGAACTTACTTTGGTTATCTGGGACAATGACTATCTGCACTGAACAAATAAACATCAAATAAGCACTTTTCCAAATACAGCAACGTCTTAAATGGCTAAAAATCACGAGATAATACATATTTTTCGACAAACGCGATCGTAGCTTTATGTCACGCACCGCCTAACAGTTTAACAAATTAACCCTTCTGCGCAACGTACGGGTCTCCATACATCTGCATGTCCGCTGATCCCAGAAGTTCAAAAACACTACAAATCATGCCGATATGAAATAAAATCAAAGCAACCTGGATCACAGATCTATGTTACAATCGATCGCTACTTGTTGGCCATTATTATCTTTAAATGAAAAAAGCCGAAACAGTCTAGTTACCAGTTCGAGAAACGCGAGCAGAACGTGATCGCAATGCATGCCGGGAAGGGTCTTTACACCTCGTGCGCGGGAAAACATGGCGGTCGATACAAGACAAATTTTATAAGTCAAAAACCAGTTCTCGCTTTCCAAACTTTGACACTAGCAACGCTTGGCAAATGGGCCACAACTCACGAGAGGGTATTTTTCTTGGGCAAGAACTGCTCTTGGACTTTGCTGCCTGGCTCGATCTGACTTCGAACGCCGATAACACGATTACGGTATATCAGCTACCTTCGAAGTTTCAGAACACATTTTGATTCTTTAAAACGTGCTGATGACTTACGGGTTTATCGAGGCTTTATGATGCCTCTCAACCACCAGGCAGGCACACAAGGTACTTTAACACAATGCTTAAGATATTAGTTGACAGAGCTCTAATGCGGCACATCTCTTTTTAGTTCGATGGTATTTCGTTTGCCGCTCGATCGATTCACGTGTTGTGCTCACGTCACAATAGCCGATGTAAACAATCTGTTCCCAGATTTCCGCTCTATATATGCTGTGAGATTTGATTTTGACTTCATACACTATAAACAGTCTGCCTGTTTGCTGTTCAACAAATAAACTCCTTAAGACATGGCTGGGAAAAGCCAAGTATTTTTGCATACGTTATAACTCGAAAACGAAGCAAAATCCAGCGACAAAAATACAGGGCCGCGTTTTTCTATTACATTGAAGACCACATGCAAAAATTCAAGCCCTTTCGCGAAAATTTTTTTTTTCACCCAAATCGTCACTTAGCATGGTTTTGCACTCACCCCTTCAATAAAGCTCTCTGCACGCATTGCAGGCCTATGATGAGGGAGCATAAAAGCTCTCTGCACGCATTGCAGGCCTATGATGAGGGAGCATTATAAAGCTCTCTGCACGCATTGCAGGCCTATGATGAGGGAGCATAAAAGCTCTCTGCACGCATTGCAGGCCTATGATGAGGGAGCATTGAAGGGGTGAGTGCAAAACCATGCTAAGTGACGATTTGGGTGAAAAAAAAAATTTTCACGAAAGGGCTTGAATTTTTGCATGCGGTCTTCAATGTAATAGAAAAACGTGGTCCTGTATTTTTGTCGCTGGTTTTTGCTTCGTTTATAAAGACGCCGCTAGGAAAACCGAGTGGTTTTTCTGCATACGCAATATCTCGAAAACGAAGCGAAGCTTAGCGGAAAAACTACGGGACATTGTTAAACATACCTACACAAAACTGTATGGGAAATTTGGAGCGTTTTCGACAAAGTTCACTCTTGATTAAAATACCTAGCGCCCTTTTCCCGCCGAGGTCTTCAAATAAACGAAGCCGGACCTTTGTTATGATAAACAGAGCCGACCCTTTGTTATAATAGCCAAGCCAAGCCAAGCCTTTGTTATAAGTCGAAGTCTCGCCTCGGTTTATTATAACAAAGGATCGGCCCGCCGCGACCGCAAGGACTTTGATTTTACTTAGAAACCAGCAAAATGTCAATTTCACGCAACTTATATAAGCTCAAATTTATTGATTTCAGGTCAAAAGTGGTTAAAACGTTGACTCATGTTAACGCGCGACGGCAAGGATGTTGATTTCTCTTAGAGAGCAGCAAAATGTCAATTTCACGCAACGTAAAAGCTCAAAAATGTCGATTTCAGCTCTAAATAGGTCAAAATGCTGATTTCACGTTAACGCGTGACGGCAAGGATGTTGATTTCACTTAGAAAACAGCAAAATGTTAATTTCACGCAGCGTATAAGCTCAAAAATGTTGATTTCAGCTCTAAATAGGTCAAAATGCTGATTTCACGGTAGCGCTTGACGGCAAGGATGTTGATTTCACTTAGAGAGCAGCAAAATGTCAATTTCACGCAACGTAAAAGCTCAAAAATGTCGATTTCAGGTCAAAAAAGGTTTAAATGTTGATTTCATGTTAACCCGTGACGGAAAGGTTGTTGATTTCACTTAGAAAACAGCAAAATGTTGATTTCACGCAACGTATAAGCTCAAAAATGTTGATTTCAGCTCTAAATAGGTCAAAATGCTGATTTCACGTTAACGCGTGACGGCAAGGATGTTGATTTCACTTAGAAAACAGCAAAATGTTAATTTCACGCAGCGTATAAGTTCAAAAATGTTGATTTCAGCTCTAAATAGGTCAAAATGCTGATTTCACGGTAGCGCTTGACGGCAAGGATGTTGATTTCACTTAGAGAGCAGCAAAATGTCAATTTCACGCAACGTAAAAGCTCAAAAATGTCGATTTCAGGTCAAAAAAGGTTTAAATGTTGATTTCATGTTAACCCGTGACGGAAAGGTTGTTGATTTCACTTAGAAAACAGCAAAATGTTGATTTCACGCAACGTATAAGCTCAAAAATGTTGATTTCAGCTCTAAATAGGTCAAAATGCTGATTTCACGTTAACGCGTGACGGCAAGGATGTTGATTTCACTTAGAAAACAGCAAAATGTTAATTTCACGCAGCGTATAAGTTCAAAAATGTTGATTTCAGCTCTAAATAGGTCAAAATGCTGATTTCACGGTAGCGCTTGACGGCAAGGATGTTGATTTCACTTAGAGAGCAGCAAAATGTCAATTTCACGCAACGTAAAAGCTCAAAAATGTCGATTTCAGGTCAAAAAAGGTTTAAGTGTTGATTTCATGTTAACCCGTGACGGAAAGGTTGTTGATTTCACTTAGAAAACAGCAAAATGTTGATTTCACGCAACGTATAAGCTCAAAAATGTTGATTTCAGCTCTAAATAGGTCAAAATGCTGATTTCACGTTAACGCGTGACGGCAAGGATGTTGATTTCACTTAGAAAACAGCAAAATGTTAATTTCACGCAGCGTATAAGTTCAAAAATGTTGATTTCAGCTCTAAATAGGTCAAAATGCTGATTTCACGGTAGCGCTTGACGGCAAGGATGTTGATTTCACTTAGAGAGCAGCAAAATGTCAATTTCACGCAACGTAAAAGCTCAAAAATGTCGATTTCAGGTCAAAAAAGGTTTAAATGTTGATTTCATGTTAACCCGTGACGGAAAGGTTGTTGATTTCACTTAGAAAACAGCAAAATGTTGGTTTCACGCAACGTATAAGCTCAAAAATGTTGATTTCAGCTCTAAATAGGTCAAAATGCTGATTTCACGGTAGCGCTTGATGGCAAGGATGTTGATTTCACTTAGAAAACAGCAAAATGTTAATTTCACGCAGCGTATAAGCTCAAAAATGTCGATTTCAGCTCTAAATAGGTCAAAATGCTGATTTCACGGTAGCGCTTGACGGCAAGGATGTTGATTTCACTTAGAGAGCAGCAAAATGTCAATTTCACGCAACGTAAAAGCTCAAAAATGTCGATTTCAGGTCAAAAAAGGTTTAAATGTTGATTTCATGTTAACCCGTGACGGAAAGGTTGTTGATTTCACTTAGAAAACAGCAAAATGTTGATTTCACGCAACGTATAAGCTCAAAAATGTTGATTTCAGCTCTAAATAGGTCAAAATGCTGATTTCACGGTAGCGCTTGATGGCAAGGATGTTGATTTCACTTAGAAAACAGCAAAATGTTAATTTCACGCAGCGTATAAGCTCAAAAATGTCGATTTCAGCTCTAAATAGGTCAAAATGCTGATTTCACGTTAACGCGTGACGGCAAGGATGTTGATTTCACTTAGAAAACAGCAAAATGTTAATTTCACGCAACGTATAAGCTCAAAAATGTTGATTTCAGGTTTAAATAGGTAAAATATGGCGGCCGGAAAATAGTGTTAACATCTGGAACTTACTTTGGTTATCTGGGACAATGACTATCTGCACTGAACAAATAAACATCAAATAAGCACTTTTCCAAATACAGCAACGTCTTAAATGGCTAAAAATCACGAGATAATACATATTTTTCGACAAACGCGATCGTAGCTTTATGTCACGCACCGCCTAACAGTTTAACAAATTAACCCTTCTGCGCAACGTACGGGTCTCCATACATCTGCATGTCCGCTGATCCCAGAAGTTCAAAAACACTACAAATCATGCCGATATGAAATAAAATCAAAGCAACCTGGATCACAGATCTATGTTACAATCGATCGCTACTTGTTGGCCATTATTATCTTTAAATGAAAAAAGCCGAAACAGTCTAGTTACCAGTTCGAGAAACGCGAGCAGAACGTGATCGCAATGCATGCCGGGAAGGGTCTTTACACCTCGTGCGCGGGAAAACATGGCGGTCGATACAAGACAAATTTTATAAGTCAAAAACCAGTTCTCGCTTTCCAAACTTTGACACTAGCAACGCTTGGCAAATGGGCCACAACTCACGAGAGGGTATTTTTCTTGGGCAAGAACTGCTCTTGGACTTTGCTGCCTGGCTCGATCTGACTTCGAACGCCGATAACACGATTACGGTATATCAGCTACCTTCGAAGTTTCAGAACACATTTTGATTCTTTAAAACGTGCTGATGACTTACGGGTTTATCGAGGCTTTATGATGCCTCTCAACCACCAGGCAGGCACACAAGGTACTTTAACACAATGCTTAAGATATTAGTTGACAGAGCTCTAATGCGGCACATCTCTTTTTAGTTCGATGGTATTTCGTTTGCCGCTCGATCGATTCACGTGTTGTGCTCACGTCACAATAGCCGATGTAAACAATCTGTTCCCAGATTTCCGCTCTATATATGCTGTGAGATTTGATTTTGACTTCATACACTATAAACAGTCTGCCTGTTTGCTGTTCAACAAATAAACTCCTTAAGACATGGCTGGGAAAAGCCAAGTATTTTTGCATACGTTATAACTCGAAAACGAAGCAAAATCCAGCGACAAAAATACAGGGCCGCGTTTTTCTATTACATTGAAGACCACATGCAAAAATTCAAGCCCTTTCGCGAAAATTTTTTTTTTCACCCAAATCGTCACTTAGCATGGTTTTGCACTCACCCCTTCAATTATTTCACACATTCTTTACAGCAACTTTGTTTCAATAATGATTTTTTTAACCATAATTATGGTAATATTTATATTTAAATCATAATGATTGAATTAATTTCTAAAAGAGCTATTAAAGCTGGTCGTAATTTGCTGCCAAAGCTCTTTATCTTCCATTTTACTGTTAAAAAAGTGCTTAATTTGTATATGGTCTAATATTGATTGAAAGTTAGAGTTTTAATTATGATAGAGACATTATTACTCTATATTTTCTTTTCCAAGCCATGGCTTTAAACTGTTTATCATTTTAAGCCTGAACAGTGTTAAGCAGTCTTTTCCTGAAATAAAAACTACTTTAACAGTGAGTAATGACCTTAAAGTGTAAAAGCTTGATACTAAACCTTTTAAACTAATTTGCACTAAATCCTGTAAATATACTGCAATGTACTTTGGAACCACAGTCGTGACATTAGAAAATGACAAAGCTGACCCTCTAGTAAATATAGTTATGAATTAACTTGCAACCTTTGGATTAAATTATTCCCCCTTCACATTCACAGTGGAATGTTTATTTTTCAATGGAACATTTTCAAACACTGTTTAATGAATCTTAGCAGCCTATTGTCCCACATTTCCCTGTTTTATAACAACACCCCTTGTTAAAATTTGTTTGAAAAACACTGTAACTGAAGCAAGCATTTTTGTTTGGCTTCAGATACACCAGTGTGCGCGGAGCATCGCAAGCGGCCCCCTCCTCTTCCAGCTGTTCGTCCTGAGGCCAGTAGTGAGCATGGCACAAGTTGTAACACCACTGACCAAGCGATAAAACTCACGGGCACTTCTCCTCTCAATAGCGCCTTGCCGTGGACCTATAGCCCACTTCCATCAGGGCTGACCTTAAACAATAATGCATAGACAAGGTGTGCTAAAACTTAATAACAAATAAGATTCAGAAAGAAGATGTAAAGTCATAGGAAGTGGTTCATTTGGAATAAACACTTGTGAACTATAACTAAATACAGTTATTAATATATTTATAAAAAAAAGTAATTAATATATTTATAAAAAGGTACATATTATTTGAGTTAAACACATGTAAGTGTTTTTATTAACTTGTTAGTCATCTTGCTTCAAATCTGGTTACAGTTCTTATTTTGTCTGTGGACTGCCACACAGAATCAAAGTGTATCTTTGGTTTTCTTTTGATCTACCTATGTTTCACTGTGTTGCTGATAAAAGTCAGTGATTTGGTCAAGAAATCAGCTGATGTTAAATTGTTGGAAATGATTTTTGTTATTAATTTTTACTTGTTATCATACTTAAGAGCTTCACTACCTGTCAGGTTATTAAGGTGATATTTAAACTACCTTGCCGTAAATTCATGATGATCATAAATCAATTAAATCTTCACTATTATAAGTGTAAAAAGCAGAGAACTAGTCAGCAGAGTTTTTGTAAACTTTGGCTGCAAAATAACTCTATATCAGGGCGCCTTTCAGTGAGATGTGAATGTTGAATTTCAAACCCTCACTAACAATTATGTTTTTGGCAGCCATAAATCACAATTACTACAACTATGAATCAAACTTTAGAAAAAGAAACAAGCAAAATGGATCCAATTCTTTTGAACCCATTGAAGTAAACTTTTGTCTCCTGGGGATTAACAGCGACAAAACACAAAGGGAGACTGGGAGACTTTTTTATTGAAAGGCACAGTAGTAAACATAATTTATAAATTTGGCTGTCTTTGCTTTCTTGATTTGAGATTTTATTCTGCACTGAGTGTGAGGCACTTCACAGACACCTCATCTTCTGTGACTTGGACTTGCTTGCAGAATGCATGCTCAGGTATTGGAAGCTAAACGATTGCCAACTAGCCTCTTCTCTAATTTCAGTTCACGAAGATGAATGCTACATCTGCGGTGATGGTGGTGAACTTCTCCTGTGCGACAAGGTAGGCTGTTCAAAGTGCTACCACAGGGACTGCCTCGGAGGTAATGTCACCACTCGTGGCAAGTGGATCTGTCCATGGCACTTCTGCGACGACTGCGGCAAGACAGCAAACATCTTGTGCTCTGAATGTCCAAATTCCTACTGTAAAACTCACGCGTTTGGTCAAATCACAGAGCTAGGAAATGGAATTCCTGTCTGCTGTGACCACATTCTGACACGGAAGAAGACAACACAAAATCAAGCAGAGGATGACAATGACGGTGATGACTCGGTGGCCAGTGCTGGTATTGAATAGATTCAGCTCGAAGTCTGGGGCAGATTTTACACTATGTTTTTAGTACTGTTAGCAGATTTTACTTTGTAGAGTTAGTGTTACACCTTTCACATAAGAATAACCTTATTTGTATTCCGTACATGTATGTAGTTGTAAATTAGGGACGTTGGAAGCTTGCAAAATAGATTTTCCTCAGACGAACTGACTGTATTTTAAGTTATTTTGTAATTCGATCAAGATGCATTTCCCAAGTGCATTTCCTTTGGATCCTGCACGTTGAAAATGAATCATAAAACAAATTGCCAAAATGAAGGGAGCATGGCTTGTTCTTGAACACTGGCTGAATATTATTACCTTCATTATTTTTCAACATTTGACAGATATTTCCTTAGACATGACATTTTACAGTAGGGATCTAATATGTTACTCTTGCCTGTTTAACCTGTTTTGACATAAATAATCTATGATTTCATTCATTACATTCAGGGCAAACATTAATAAATAAATTAAATTGGACAAACCAGCTGGCAAAAATAGACTCTTCTTGTGCTCTTGTGCAATTTTTCAAGTTTAATAGTCAACAACAGTTTTGAACCTGTTCTGTTAGACAACTTTCCAACTTGGTTAAGTGTTGTCATGAATCAAATAGAAGAAGGAGATACCTTTAAGAGTAATGTTGGGCAATCGACCCAGCTAAGGTGCTTTGACTGTCTGTCCATCCCACAATCAATCATACTAATTTCCTGTACATTTCTTCTGATGTTCTCTCTTGTTTGGTGGAAGACATTATCCCATACTTAATGATTTTCTGTACTCTAAATATGAGAATTAGGGAGATGAATGCTTGGTTTTAACGCAGTGAAGTTTACTACTATAGTTTTACATTTTACTCAACCATAACACAAACTGATTAGCCAGGTTGTGAATTGCTTTGAATGCTTTGCCTGTGATTGATGACAGTTAATATTTGAAGTGACAAACCTAGAGGGCTTACATAGATAATAGCGCTACCATTTCTTTTATGTCTTCTGAAGTGCTTATATTTATTTGGAGGTTTAATTTCATTTCTAACTTAGCGATCTAGAATATTGTGGAAAGCATGGAAGTAACATAGGCCATGCATTCATTACTTGCCTTCAATGTTTAAACCCCTTGCTTTCTAAGAGTCAAACTTGGCATCCGGTTGTAGTTCTCTTTAACTGTATGAGTGGCTGGCTTGGTATGGGTAGTAATGCCTCTATGTGACCAATGACATGTGAGCTATTTAGCAATATGTTCAAGTAACGCTTTTAGTTTCCTTTACAAAGTGTTTCTAACTTTGAAGTCTGTGGATGAAACCCTAGTGTGTGACCATTCAAATGGTAGCTATTGAGCAGTACTTTCATGTGGTACTGTTTATTATGTTCCAAGGTTGCTCTAACACCAAACTTGTAAGTTTGTGGATAAAACCCTAGTGTGTAACCATTGGATAAGGTGCTAGTGAGCATTACTTTCTTTTGGTCGTGTTTGTTTTTCGGAAATTTCAAATCTTCTCAATTTTTACCTCGAAGGGGTTACAAACATCTTGGGGGGGGGGGGGGTAGAGGAGTTATTACAGTAGATAGTTATTACATTTCCTTGTGACAATCATTTGCGGCGTTTAGCTTCATCACAACGTTACAAATCCATTTGTATCCAGGTTGACATTTTCTTTGCTCAAGTCTGTTATTATCCCAAAAACAGACTCTAATTCATGACAGGTAGATTGTAGCGTGACACCCGTTCCGGAGTCACGCAAGGATGTGCACCATAGGCGTGACTCCGTGTTCCGGTGGTAAGTTGTTACAATTTGTAGACTAATCTTTTTTGTATTTTTTTTAAACTAAAATTCAATTTTGCTGGGATTGTAAGGAATGGCTTCTAATGTTGGAAAGAAAGTCTTTACTTGAGAGTTTTATTCTTTGTTTGCAATGTTGTTAATTGATTGCAGTGTTTTTAAAATCATGATACCTGGTCTCTGTATTGACCTTGAAATAAATGACTGTCGTAGCATCTTGTGCTGAAGTTGTATTATACCAGTCTCCCTCGGTCATTTTATTCGTCACTCAACTCTCCAGTCCACCGTCCGTAACCCGTGCGTAAAGGTTGACTTAGTGACACCATTATTTTTTGAGGGTTAGTAGGGGAGGAGTTGGGCAAATTCCAAAAGAAATCCTTCACCGCTAAAACTGGTGAAAAACAAAAGTGCAAGAAGAGCCATGGAAAAAATCGAGCAAGTGCTTTTTACTATCATTATTTGGACTTTTGATGTCAAAAATTCTGGCACAAGCTATTGCCCACCCAGACTTTCTAACAGTCCTTTTCAGTAATTCTTCCCTGTCCTGTTAGTGTCGCGACTTACGTTGCTCGAAGATTCGCTCGAGGGAGATGAATAAGCGAAGGATTAGGCAAAGGTCGACTCGTGGCAAGTCTATTGCCCACCCCAAAACAATCACACCCACTTTTAAAGGTGAAATAAAATTTTGTTCTCCAGACGATTGTCCACCCCCCTCACAATATGATGTCCAATGAGAATCAAACTGCGAAAGAAAAAACTCCATGGTCGTAATCTATTAGCTACCTCGTCTTCCGCCTTCCCTGTTCAGTTAAAGCGCGTTGCCCGCGGTATTGTGGGCCTGTTATACGGAAAAATGCAACGAAACGTAACCATCAAGCACCGCGCTCTTTGTTTCCCGCTCTTCACCGACGTAATGCAACGGCGAGTGGGAACGAGGCAGATCTATCACGTTTTCGTCGGAGCAGGAAGCCTTATTGTGGATCAGACCGACCCCCCGACCCCCTCTCCCCCCTCCTCCTCCTCTGCGTAGATGTATTCCGACAAAGTTGACAAGATCTTTAGCACCAAATGAAGAATATTGTTTATTTATTAAAAACTGATAATGGAATTCGAGAGTTTCCATTGGCTTAGCCATCATGAGTTATGATACAAATATGGTAAGCGTTCGCGTGATATTTTGGGGGGTTTTTATGTCACTTTTAACCTAGTTTTCTATACTTTAGGGGCGTTTTTACTAAAACAATTATTCCGCTCGCGCTTGTTGAATATGAGATGGTTGTAGCCAATTCGGCGCTACGCGCCTCGTTGACTATCTACCATCTCTTATAATCCATCAAATATTTTTATTGCGCGCGCGATTGGTCTAAGCTCGTCACGTGACTGAATACGGCTCCAGCTAAAACTGGAGAATATTTGAGTGATATTCCAAAATTTTCAAAACTGCGCGTTTTGCGAAAAATATTTGAAGGATAATTTAGCCCCAAAAATATACTTGGATATTTGTCCTTGGATATTATCTGTACCTCAAAGCTCACAGTTTTCCTCGAGCTTCGCTCCAGGAAAACTGTTCGCTTGTCGGAACAAAGAATGTCCGCGGACAATATCCGAGCATATTTTCGCGCCAAATGGAGGCTATTGTTTATTTACTATTCAACTTTCATACACTGTACGAGTTCCGATTTTCTGATTGGCTGCTTTGTACCACGTAATACTAGGTTGTGACGAGACAACCACCTTGAGGTCATTATCGGGGCGTAATAATCGTGGTGTAAATTCAACGCACCACTGTCATTACACCATGGCTTCGGCTGACTCAAATTTTGTAGTTTCAATGCAGTGTTTGTTTGTGCAGTGTATTCATTTTGAATAATAAAACTGTTAACGCACTCATTGCTCGTGAATTATCGGGATTTACCTGTACTCGTTCACTAACAATGAGCTCGAAATTTTCAATACCGCACGAGGCTTCACCGAGTGCGGTATTGAAATTTCTTGTTCATTGTTAGTGAACGAGTACAGGTAAATCCCGATAATTCACGAGCAATGAGTGCGTTAACCTATAAATATCCAACGCACGCTCGTGGAATAATTGTTAAAATGATCTTGGGCATAAAAAGCAATGCGCGCGCGAATGACGCGGTTTGGCCGCGCGCTCTGGAGCTGATTGTGATGTCGTACGCACGCACTAGTTGTGGTTTGAATGCGTCGACGTAAATAAGGAACGTTAATTTCGCAGACAAAACAGTGCTGCGAGAAAACACCATGAGTTACGTCCCAAATCATTCGTATATGGGCCAGTATTACTTCAATCCACAATGGATCCATATTGCTGGCGAGAATTCGCCTTCCTCTCTTGTCTATGGCAATATGGTCAATTTTTCAGTGGGTCCCGACGGAACACATTACTTTCACCAGACGTTCAGTGGTCCATTTATTGCTCCGACAACTCAAACGGTCCAATCAGTGAAAACGGTATGCTAGTATAGTATTGTTCTACTATTTTGATCACTTACCAAACGAATTTATATCCGTCTACGGTGGGGTTTTAAGCTGAGAAAGCAGAAATGTAATTCAAAGGATTCAAAAGGGTCTGCAAAAAACAATTCCGCGTGCCATATATTTCCGGAAAACACCTGTGCATTTCTATTGCTCAAATTAGAGTGAGAGAAAGCTTAAGTTCATGTTTGTTCATATTTTGTTTTTCTCGCGGCGTTCCATATTATTTCTCCGCTCCCCTTTCTTTGTTTCTTTGTTTCTTTTTATCTCAACTTTATTTAATATTAGGAGACATAAGATATCAAGGTAAGATCTATGTGACATTGCTTTGCAATTTGCGCATCTGTTTTGAAGCATTTTAGAGAAAGTTTTACCAGCGCTATCATTCACATTTTTTTTTTGTACTCAAAATGTCAGTTGCTGGAACGTGAACCAGTAAGTAGAGACAGGATTTGTCGAATAGCACTAAAACCTAGACAAGCTTATTTTAAGATCAGAAAGAACTCTTTTCTAGCTTGAGAGTTCATCCTCTCTAAGCTACTTTCAAGTTACACCGAAATTTTTGCGACAATGTACTACAGCTCAATTTCGTGGGGGTTTTTTTCACGACGACTGATACTCACAGATTCGAACGGACAATTTCTTTAACATTTCTAGTAGTTATGTAAGCCGCCGTCTTTTTCTGGGACATAAATTTTCTTGATTTAAAAGATACAAAATTGTGTAAAGTGCGAAAATTAAACGTAGTAGAGAACTCGCGCTGTAAATTAAAATTACTTTTTTTAAAATTTGAAGGATGTTGCGCCTCCTTCTTACGACGAAGCAGTTAAAAGACAAACAGAAAAGGCTTCCGGATCAAGTGATAAAGAACCCCGACATAAGAGAGAGAAAGACCATTTCTGCGATGAGGATAAAACGGGCCAAGAAGAAGGTGAAGCCAAGGAGAGTTCCTCGTGCGATGAAGATGACGTGTGGGCCACAGAAGATGAAGATAATGATGACAATGAGAACGAGACGGACAGTTCCGAGGAAGAATATAATGCCAGTTGTACGGTAGGCACAAGACAGGTCTTAACTCAAGCTAACCAATCATAGCGAAATATTTCGAACTAACCAATCAGCGCATGTAATTCCTCAAGCAAACTTGACAGCCATTGGATATAGAATATTTCGAACTAACTAATCATAACCCGTGCAACTTCTTAAGTACATTCGATAGCCATAGGACAGACTATTTCGAGCTAACCAAACATAACCCGTGCGATTTCTTAGATTTAGAAAACGATATCACTGGATAAGAAATCGGTTACCAAACCATCCCTCCTCTTGGTTTTACCAAAAATGCCCAAGAATGACTTTCTCTGAAAAGCAACTTCCAGAGACACATAGCGTAGATTTTTTCGGGCAAACTTATGCACCTGAAAATGACTTTCGTTTGTTTTAGCGGAATCACCCGAGGGACAGACGCCGGCCACTCCATAATAGAAGAAAGAATTCTCCCAGGTCTCCTAGAAGGGAAGTGGACGCGCGTTCAACCATTGTGTCCCTGGTACCGAAAGAATTTCAAGGCTTTTAACAAAACAAAACAACTGGCTTGAAACGATGGAGAATTCCCTGCGAACTTTCAGCTTTCCAGTGTTTTGCTCGCTTCCAGATTTCAGCTACACGGCTTGACTTAAACTGGGCCGCTTTTGAGCTTCGATTGTGCATTTATCTTGTTTCATCAGAGAATTTTGATCCCGAAAATATTTTTGTAAAATAAAAGGGAATTTGAAAACCGAATAAACTGCAAGTGTTTTTCATAACCAAATGAAGTTCTATGCTTGAAAATTCGAAGTACATTTGGCAATGAATCTCTTCCCGCATTTGTATAGAAATCACCGACTTGCTATATTAAAGCTGCTTACATGTACATGCACTACCATTTAAAAGTGTCAGCTTTCAGTTTTCTGCCCTTTGTGAGATTTAAGGTCATGTCTCTGCTCAATTCCTCCCTCGCTCGAGGGACGTCTGAAAAGACTGGAACGAAAAGATTCAATTAACGGCGCAGCTTTTTAGGAAACCATCTCGCGTCTCTGATTGGAGGTTAATTGCGCGGAAAACATCGTGACCCAGCGACAGCCAATCAGAGAACAACACGGAACTCTGGAGAACTACGTCATCAGTATGGAATATTTTGATGGAATCTCAGAGGCATCTGCGCTGATAATTTGATGCAACTTAAACAACGACAGAAAATATAAATTTGGTACTCTTGACCATGTTTTGTTCACCTTGACTAGATTTTATAACCACTGCATCTTTTATAAAAAACTAATGCACGATACCTATCTAAGCCCCTCCACTACCCCCTAAATAATGACTACCCTTCTTGTGAGTGCCTACATTGAATTTCAAAGAGCTCTAAGATCAGACTTTAATACTTATGTACAAATTTTTTTTGTCCCTAACCTAAGTACAAATATTACTGAGTTCGGAACCAATAACTGACCACCCTTTCCTTTCAAGTTTTACATTGTTGATTAAAATCAAGAAAACACCTATTACATTTCATTGTTGGTAGATTTCAAAGTCCTTTGTTGTAGAAAAGCTTGGTCTCTTTTGTCATCATTTGGATTTCTGGTTCGAGATCAGCCGGTGAAACCTGAAGTAACAAAAACAAACAGAAAAGTTGAACAGCAAAGCATTCGCACATGAACTATCACCAGGTTTTCCGGTTTTCTTCACTGTCGCTAAAATGCTGACGTCAAAACTATCGGAAAGTTTACGAGTGCTCGTGCTTTGTTTTCATTGGATAACAAGAGTCGTACACTGTTCGAGTATTAAACGAAAAATTCCGAATGGTAAAAGGGTTGAAAAACAGACCTTAAGCGTTCGTTTTCTTTAGAAAAAAACTCGCACATTCCGCAGATGTGAAGACAACTTAAACTTAAACTCTAACTTAAAAACTCCTACTTAAAATAACCACATTGCTACATGTGCACAATACGTAATTTACTGAGGTACGGCCTCGCCACACTACGTAGGAGGAATTTGAAAACGGAGGTTTCACTCTGCGAACGCATCAAATGTTTTCCGTCCTCACTACGCCGGGGGAATTTGAAAACGCAACAATGTACATCACACAAGCTTCGTTTTCAAAATGCTTTCGGCGGTCCAAACTAAAACGCAACGCCGGTGTTTTTAGATTCCTCCGATTTGAAGAGCGTTTTGAAAAAGCTCCGTTTTTCGTGACGGATTAGTATGAACGGAAGGCCTAACCGGAGAAACAAAGCTCCGTTTTCAAATTCCTTGGGCCTAGAGTGGACTGGGCCCAAGTCATTGGATAAGGATTACACTCTCACCTCAGATGTTTGAGGAAAGAGCGCGATTGCCAGAGGAAGACCAAAGCCAAAAGCTGCAACACAAACCAGCGCTTGAACGGGAAGGTGGAGTCTGGGACGTGATACCATGAACTTCGTCCTGTGTTGAATAAACCAAGAGCTTATTAATGTTAGCACAAAGGTCCAAAGGATCGTCTTGGTTCTGATTGGACAATATCTGATGCATCCGTAACTCTTCGGGAACCTTCAGGAAGCGTTCCGACGATTTGCGGAAACCGACGATTGTTTCCGAGTGGCTCGATAACCTTCGGTTTCGTTCGAAATCTCAACTCTGGTTATTGAGAATCTTACCTTTCTAAAAGCTGCATGGCAAATGGTGGAATAACCAAAACAGGTAACGGAAGAAGGATTCGTGTCAGAGTTGTTTCAAACACGGCCTGTGAGTAAAAATGCACAAAGAAAGGTTTACAATTTGAACGTCACCACTTTATTCATGAAATAAACCACTTCTAACGTTTAGCTTTCCTGCTTTGTATGTACGCCACTCTTCCGACTAATTCTACGAAATTTTGTGAAATTCCAATAATTTACACCGGGATATGAGCTCTAGCTCCACCCGAGGGGAAAAAAAATTGGCCCCCAAATTACAAACTATTAAATGACTGTTGAACTGGTTCGGCACTACACATCGTAATGCTTTAAAAGAGTTGTAATTTTTGTTTTACTATGCACCTTAAATTTTCCATACACAAAAAAGTCTTCCAAAACCCAAATAAAGCCTAAACATTTCTGAAAGACAAAACGAGAAGTTTCTCTTAAATAGAAAGCGCCTAATAAATCCTGTATTCACCAAACTTGTTCGATCAATATGGCTGGATATTGGCCTCGTTCATTTTGTGTGTGTGTTTATGGAACTCGACTCCGTCTTTGTCCATAGACACACCATAAAAGATCTTGGCCAATATCTAGCCATATTGACCTCACGCCCATATATATGTACCTTTCGAGCTGCTATTTTTGAAGTTCCCACAACATTTCCCTCTTTGTCTTTCACTTCAATTCCCGTAAATAGCTCGTGGTTCCTCATCAGGACCACGTTACAGATGTTCGCAGTTGCTGGAAGACGAGAAGAAAATTTTGTTTCTTGAAGTCTGTTTGTTAATTGGCTTATGTTTGATAAAAAACGGACTGCAACGTGCATGATTTTTGCATGGCGTGACTTTTCCGCTTTTCAGCGATTTTACTTTTCATAAACGCGGGAAATAGAGCGGTTTTCTAGCCAATCACGGCGCGCACAGACAGTGCAACGAATCAATCAGAATTCAAAGCAGACAGCAACATCAAGCGCGCAGCAGGAAGGCGCGCGAAAACCATGTCGCCATGCTTTGATTTTTTCTTAACTGATATCTGATTGATTTCATAAAAGCATGTTATTTTACTTTCCTCTAATTACACATGTATTCAGCACAAGAATGCTTGCCCAGTTAGCGAATTAAGGCAGAGGTAATGTTGGAAAACTAAAGGCTGGTGTTAATTTTACCTGTAGCAGGATAGGCCACTAATCGTTGAAGTAAGGCTTTGATTGAAGAATTGGAAATCTTTGCTCTTTTAACCAGTGTAGTCAATCCTAGCTTTAGGAAAAGAACATTCAAAAGTAAATGCCAATACGGGGCTGATTGGATATCAGTCTTGTGTAAGAGGAGGAAAAGTGTAACATTTTTTTTTTTCTTATCATTTTGACCCATATCATGTGTTTTGGACTCAACTAAATTCCGACCTTCGGGAAAGTGCGAGAAAGGTTTTTGGAAAAACTTGAACCGTAACAGCGAATTTTTCCCGTTTCCTCTTGGACTTGAAGGTTGTCTCTATATTTTCAGCTAAGATAGAAAACGACTGAAAGCAAATTGGCCTCATCAAGGTAATCAAGCGAGTCAAATGACAAGTCATTTTACAAAATACGTCATTCTAAGCAAAAAAACTTTTTTCAATGTAAATTCTGACAACTACATACTGCAAATCAAGATAATCTCTTAGTTGATGTTTTCCTTCATTCTCGTTACCTCTTTGCTTGACAATGTATCGACATGGTAAGGAAAAAGTTAATGTTGAACCAACTTGTGAATAAGAAAGCTAATTATCAGAGCTTACAGCAATTGTGACCGCACTTGTAACAGCCCCAAAGTAGCTCAACACGAATCTGCTGGTTGGTGTTGGCTGAAGATGAAACAAAGATGAATATGAATCAAAAGGTCACAAAACACTCCAATCTTATCTGGGCAGAGAAGAGAAAGGGAAAAACACTACATTTAACTTGTGAGTTCTTCAGGTGGCTGGCAACAGTTTCCAGCACTTTTCGAACATTTAAGGTGGCTCTGAGCTCCCTCCATAGAAAAATTGCATCTTTCCATGCTTACCACAATTCGCTGACAAAAAGTGGGGGTCACGGAGCGTATAAGCACTTAAGGCTAAAATTAAGGGAGTTTTCAACAGGTTGTACTGTTATGATTGGGCATTTATGCGATGCCAATATTGTAGCTGCATCACTTGATAAACAGTGCCAGTATTGATTTGTCAATTAAACTACAGCTGTTGGAAAAGTGACGGAAACTGTTGTCAGCCACCTTAAACGTAACGCCCGTTAAGTTTCATGAAGGTATATAAAACAAATCGTATTTTCTTCTCAACTGATTAATTTGCGTCAATGTAAAATTTATAAGATCTTAAAAATATTCTAACCTTGCTTGCATTTCTATTGGAGTAGTTCACTGCGGCATTGTGACTTTGGTTCATCCACTGTAACATCGAAAGTAGAAAGTTTGCTAGCTCCAGGAGGTCTTAAGCTTGCTAACTCCAAGAGTTTTTTGGCGGGAAAATATGATAATATATCATCTTCCAAAGATTTCTCTTACTGCATATGTAGATTCCGGTACATCATTACCTTTGCTGTTTGTTTTATTTTCAACTTTGATCGGGTTCATTAATTTTTTTAGAAAGAAAACAAAAGATATGCATCAGGTTACAGATTAAACGACAAATTAAGGCCATTTTATTAATCTACGAATTAAGACAAAATCTTCAAAGTTAACCTTTCCCATGCAAAGCCTTATTACAGTCATTTAACATACGGACTGTTCACGACGTGTGTTGGGGCTGCCAAAACAAACATACCTGCCAAAATATTACAGTCCTCAAAGATGGTGCTGGTAACAGCATTCCTACAACCTGAAAAAAATATACCCCAAAACAAAGTCAGTTGAAAACATTTCTGAAAGAAAATAAATGGTTCTCTTATATATTAATAGCGTCGCGCGCAATTGACGTCACGTAAATATAAGGCCGGGTGTGACTCAGATATTAAACAAACCATTCCACGCGCTACTTCTTTGAGAACGACGTTTGGAACAACGGCGCTCGTGAGCAATTCAGCGTAATTCAGCGTAATATTCATCGATTAATTTCACAAGTCTATAGCCTCTTTGGGTCAAACTTTTAGAGAAAACCACAACATGTACCTTGGAATAAAATACAGTTTGAAGGAGGGCGGAAGGAGGCTGTTTGTGAATGCGTTCTGTGGCACTGGAAAAAAATGTCAGTGTACCCGACATTCAAGTGAGTCAGTCACACGACAGCCAGAAAGCTAAGAAAGATATACCATGAAAGAATACCATAAATCCAATCCGATTCTTCGTTTTCTCGTTAAGAAACTGGCTTGCTCTGTACTACACATTGCTGCACCGGATATAAGGGGTGGTGAATGGTTCTTCAAAAACCATCGGCCTCACCACCGTGCAATTCTTGTCTGAGTCATCTGGGGTCCACTGGTGATGTAATCTATTTCTACCAATAATTATTGTGCACGACACTATTAAATCTAAACTAATCCGTGTCCACTTCTGAAGAATTTCTCATTGCTACATATGAAACTAACTTATTTATGATAAAACGGGGGACTGTAAAAGCTGTAAGAATTTCCCTTATCGCCATCCTTAAGGTGATTCCCTAGTAAAAGAACCCGCCATAGTTTTCCGATGAAACTTGGTATGCTGTTGTTACAGGACAAGGAGATATTAAAAACGTAGTAAAAAGAGGGGGTCACCGTGCTTGTTTTCACGCCACAATGCTGACAAATACCGTCATTTAGGTGACTTTTGGTAATCTCCGTGCCCAACAAATAAGTTCGATTATGTCTTCCTCTGTAGTATTTATTTCATTTGCCAAAAAAGTAGCCATAGATTTCTGCTAAATTTTTTCTCCGTTATTGAGGATATTGTTCTCATTGAAATTGTGAAATAAAATGTGGGGGTCACCGTGCTCGTTTAAGAGAAAAGGGGCATTTATTTCGCTATCGAGCTTAGTTTGAGGGAAATTTCTTACGTTTTGTACGCGCACTAGCTAATGACGCGAAATTTGTGCGCAGTAGGGATGCGCAATGCAATGCTAAAGGATCACCTTAAAGTAAAACTTATATTGTTACCAACAACTTAACTAAAGGATGTAAACATTAAAACTTGCCGTTACTGTTCCAAAAGGTACATATCCTGCAGAAACAGAGATGAGAAAATCGCTTGTCATAATTTTTTTACTATAAAAATGTATGAATGATAAAGTAACAATGTTAAATTGATCAATTTTTTTGAAAAAAAACAAACAAACAAACAAACCTGACATTCTAAATGGCATCAAGACTTTCTTTCCAGTATCTGGATGTATAATAGCCTGGAAATAGAACAGGAAGTAACACACAGTGAGGCACTCAGGACCTTTTCCTGCACCCATTTTTTTATTAACATCATACCAGTGGATCTAAAATATTAATCTCAAAGAGGCCACCAGATCAACTTCTGTCACCTCCAAGGAAAATGCAATCTTGATTCAAAAAAAAGGACACAGTAGTTTGTGTACAGTACCCCACTTGTCACAACATCTGTTCCTGTATCTTTGGCCACAAGAAAACTCCATTAAAAAAGACAGTCAAGAAATTATTTAAATTTTCTAATGGCTAAAGGCTGAATAAGAGTCACCTCCTTTACTTTTCTTGCCTCCCACAGCTTCATGTTATATATTCAGAAGAAAACAAAACAAAACATTAATAAAATTGTACTTGTTATGATCACTTAAAAAAAATAACAGACTACAGATTAAAGCAAAATATACAAAAAAGAAAAGAATGCCTGTTTGTCCATCTTCTGCACGATATCTTTTCACCGACTCAGGGAAGTACAACAGGTTGTAATGTATGGATAACGAACAGAATCAAAATTGTGAAGCAATGATCAATGAAAGTACTGATTATCTACCGAATAGAAGTTTTAAAATGAGATTATGAGAAGGTAGCTCCTCTTTCCAACTCCTCCTCTGGGGATGACACGAAGAAGGCTAACATTTTGTTTCCTGGCCTTACTAGACTTACTAGATTATAGCCTGAGAGTGTCTCTCTCAGACATTTGTTTGTTGCTTAGATGCAATTGTTAATTAAAACACCTTATGTACTCTGCATGGATCTTTGCACTTAGGTCTTAACACCAACAATTCTGCACACAGACCTTGCTTTCCAATTGGATGATGAACAAATCAAATTCATGAACAGGTTGTGTAGGACGAGAATTTATTTACCCTCTGATCTGTAGTTCCTTGTGGTAATGTGCCATTTTCAAATTGCTGTAATAGCTTTATGGATTCTTGAAACTTTTTCTGCAATTAAAATAAAATTAAAAGAAACATCTTGCAGACAATATGCTTAGAGCTCAAACCGACAGTTTTCAGGTCAAATGATCATGTATGAGGCAAATATGAATTAAAAGGGAGAAAATGAGTAAAAAGATAATTGCTTTCATCCAAAGTTTGGAGTGCTGATAAGGAGACTCACAATGATAAAAAGTTATATGGCTACCTATCTCGAGGGTAGGGAATATGATGCTCTGAGAATATTTGACATAGTAAACTGCCAAGAGAGTGGGAAATTTGACCAAGAAATTGCCCCAGTGCGATATGGGTGCTTTTAGATTTAACTAATGTAATTATGTCTTGGAAGCATAAAAAAAAAACAGGTACTACCTGATCAAACATACAACCCTGGGGGAGGTACTTTCGGAATTTCTTTTTTTTTTCTTCTTTTTTTCTTGTTATTTTTATTTTTATTGGAAGAAATCTCTGGGTGGGGATGTGCCGCTGAGACCCTGGAACCCTTAGCCTATACCAGAGCTAGTTTAGCTGAATTTTGCCAACCTATACTAGAGTAAACTCCCCAAATCCCCCCATCTATCGACACTGTTGAGGCTGATTTGCGTAAATTTAAACTTGCCGATTTGACTTTTTTATATTTTTGAGTGGCAATTCCTGGTTTCCTTACTCTAGATAAAATCTTCATCCAACTGGTCAGTTTTGTGAAAAATGATACCCTATTCTAGACCCAAGCGCTCTGATTTATATACCCTATCCTAGAGTAAACTGCTTGAAAACCGTACCCTTCACAGCAGCACATACCTATATAGCCCATATATGGCAGTGTCCCCCCGGGTATATAACCTTATATTTGCTTTAATGTGAAGGTTTGAACTATACCTGGGGAGTGTAGTTAATCCCTTATATGGGCTATATAGGTATGCGGTAGCGGATCTAGAGGAGGGGCCCGGGGGGCCCAGGTTCCCCCTTATTTTGGGTAAAAAAAAAGAAGAAATCACAGAAGAAAGAGCAAGCAAAACAAAACCGGGCACCCCTCTTAGCTCAAGGACTGGATCTGCCACTGGTATGTGCAGTCCTAAAGGGTACAGTTTTTCAGCCGTTTTGGTCATAAATAGGGGATTGATTTTGGCCATAATTTTTTGTTCATAAATAAGATATGGCTTTTGCATCCTAGTCTTGAATTGGGTAAGCTTTTTAGAAGAAGCTGCTTTTTCATCATTATCGATAAGACCATCAACAAAATCCCTTCATAAATTATGTTTAGAGCAACTGTGCCAGCCGCAATGTTCATAAATAAGGTATCAAACTTTTGGACAGGTCATAAATAGGGCAGGGAAAATGGCCGATTTTGGTCATAAATAGGGTAAGGGTTTTGGAAAGCGGGGAGCGGGCAACACACCCCCACCCAATTTTTCTGGGAGAACCACGCCCCCCCCCCCGCCCCCTCCACCCCCGGGGGAACTATACTTTCGACAAACCAGAAATAATGAGATCGGCTTACCTCTCCAACAAACAAAGTTCTAGGGTCTGTCACATCAAGGCAACGTTTATATCTACCAAGATATGTTGTCTTAGAGAAGAAGGGACAAAAACGATAAGCTAAAGTTCTAAAATTCAAACTGAGAAACAAAGCAAAGTATCTGCAAAGTATGATCTACAAAGATTGCGCAATGGCATCGATATCTTTAACGCTTTAGAAAACCTTTCTCGAAATAATTACCTAGCGTAGAAAAAGACGATGGTTACCTGATCAAATCGCGATTCACTGAGTGAAAACTTCGGATAGCCAAGAGATGGAACGGTGTCCGCCATTTTGAGAGTCAGCTGGCTAAAAGCTCGCAGGCTCGTTCTGTTTACTTATGCGTGGTAAAATGTCGGACTTCTGGACTTGAAAACCCGGACTATCAGATTCTTTTGGGTTTACTCAATTTTGCAAGTTTCTTTTGGACTAGAAAAATCCCAGTGACACATTTAGGGTGTACAAGTAAAGAACCAAAAAAGACAGCGAAAAATGGCCTTTATAGAAGGCCCAAATACCCTGTCTTTCTAATATTTTGTCAGGGTTCATTTTAAAAACGCTAGTTTCGCTCCCTTCAATAAAAATGTTCGCTTGTATGTGTTTATTTACATCAGACTTGGTTTGAAGCTTTGAGTGTGTTTTTAGTGGGAGAAGAAATAATGGCGAACTTTATTTCTGTCTTGACACAACCTGTCGAATAAATGAAGTTCCTCTGTATACGTTGATTTGCGACGTGCAGTCTTGTTTCAGAGTTCTTCTGGTCCGTGAAAAGTGGTAACAAATACTAGAAGTTTTCAGTATAAACTCTTGTGAATATCCTCTCCCGCAGTTGTCCCTCTTTCGCTCAGTCCTTCAAGCGTAACCGTAAATAAACCTCAAGAAAAAAAGTGTATTTTTCTGGTGGTTTTCTTTCGCGTCTCGCACGACGGGGAAATAAAAAATGCACAAATCGTAGTATAACTCAACGAAACTTTCGCCTAAAAACTTTTGTTAGTAGTAAGGTTTTTATTTTCTTCAACATTATTCATACTTAAGTTCGCTCACTGTATTTTTTTCCGTAAAAAAAATGTGTTTTAAAATTTATTTCAAATGTTACGAACGACTAGCTCATAGTCTCGTGCTAGTCTGAATTCCTGGTCTTTCCTCTGTCTGTAAGTGCCGAGAAGACAGCTTAGCATTCGAGCTAACAAGCGACGATCTTTTAAATTAAACTAGGGCACAATTTGCGCAGTTGCTGGATCACGAGGTTTCAGTCGGCCATTCCTGTTGCCGCACCCCACCCGGCCTCAGTAGGGTGTGGCGTACTAAATTCAAGCCGCTGCCGGCGCCGGGGACTTGTTGGCCAGAGGAAATGTTGGCCAGTCTGCTTTCGTGTCCGTACGCACGACCTCTCTGAAAAAAAGTGGAGTGAGGCATACATTTGGAAAGCACGTGCCTGGCCTTAAGAAAAAAGATTTGGGTAAGATAAAGACCTACCGGCGAGACGTGTGATAATTGAGCAATTTTCTGGGCATAACAGCATTAACTGCCCAGTCTAAATTATTTAACACGTACTTAGAACCGTTCTGCCATTTCCGCTTATCCTAATCAACGTTTTCAGACAGTAATTTGCCCACTTTTCGCGTTGATGTACAATGTTTAAAAACACAACTTCGTGACCCATATTAAATTGAAGTCAAAAATGTTTTTGCAGTCAAATTAAAATGATCCCATTTAAAGAAGCTTTTTTTCTCAGTAGCTTCGAGGACATCATTTTTCATTGAAGTCACAAGTACCTTTTTGATATTGTACTTGCAACTCCAGGAAACTGTCAATCTGAAGATCTTTGACAGTATTTTGGCAATGTACGAAGCCGACCAAGGTCAGTGAAATACCTACACGAATTCGAATAAAATATATATTGTTGCCGCAGAACATTGTGTCATGTAGTGTTTGACAGTTTCCGTGTAAAAAGAAAACAAATCGTTCTTCCTAGAAAATCGTTTCTTAGATTAATATCACATAACTGAAGTTAGATAACATAACTGAAAGGAAACCGACTTCGCTATATCGTATAAATAAAAGGGAGGTCTAGGTTAAGATTAGAAATCAGCAAAGAAATTGAGAGAGTTGTCATCTTTTTTTCGACTTGAGTGGTCTGATGACTGTGTGGGAAGCGTGCCATCGTGATTCGTTGACTCTGAACAACTTATCAGGCTAAGTGTAATATTTTTCGAATCAAATCAATGGTTATGAAGAACAAGTAGGCCCTGCTCACACAACGCGTGCAGTCAAACAGTTTAAAATTAGCGCTGAAACTGCAAAGTTCAAACTTCACATACACGTAAAACCAATTTCCAACACAAACATTTCGAAATTCACAATCTCCACTGATTTTTACTGGATTTGACATTGGCCTAGAGTTCAATAGCTATTGTTTACTGTAATCGAGTAATTCGCACGTTCTATGCTTCACGTGAGTCGAATTTTAGACCATATCAAAACCTGTCACAGCCGAAATATCAGTGAGGTTATATAATCTGTCTGCGCTTCGATAACAAAAACCTGAAACCTTTCTAATGCGCCTCTGCGTTAGAATATTCAGTAAACCCCTTATCCAAAAGTTATAAGGTATCGTTAAGAACCAAACGCTAAAGACCTTGAAGTCCATTGAAACGGTGTATTTTTTCCCCTTGGTTGAGTGGTCCACGGCCCTGTATAATGAATATCAGTGTTATGATAATTTCCACACCTCAAAATGTAGAACAGACGGATAAATATTTCCACCTCCTAAAAGGTCCTAAAAGGTGAGTAAAATGCTCGGTGGAGGCATTTGGAGACCAGGGTCCTCCACTCTTTAAGGGAAAAGCCTCGTGACCAGTGAAGTAATGTCTCTCCTTCAGCAGAGTTTTGTAGTTTGATTTTCACTGCCTATGAACAGACTTCTTCCCTCCATGCTTTGCTTCGATGTCTTAATTACTGACTGATTTTACGCATATCTTGATCTCTCACAACTGATGAGGAAGGCCGATCACGAGTATTCTGTTGTGGGCTCACATCTACGTTTAAATTGATTCAAATCGCAAAGAAGTGTAATGCGCTCGAGAGAACTAACGTCCTAGTGCAGAAAATAAAACCATTGGCTACAACAACTGTGTTTTAGAGATAGTACGAGGCTGACGAAGCACCCTAGGATATATCTCCCCAGATATTTGTGGTCCGACCTCAACATGGTTCCGTATAACTATCCAACTATGCATTGCTCGCCAAACTAATCTGTATCCTGATATACCGGCGCGGATGGGAGAATTTTACGATCCTTTAGGTGGTAGCAAACGAGGAAATCTCTGAACTGATATATTACCGAGAAACAGGGAAAACAGTTCGACTCATTTGGATTCTGACCCTCTGGGAGAAGTCTATCCTTAATTTGTATGTACCCTTATTTCCCGCATTTCTCTTACGTGGCACATCGCTACCGGCGTTGGAAGCGCTTGGCTAGTGTGGTCGAAAGGGGCAGTGCTTTTCGGGGTATTAAATACTGTACATTTAATACAAATGGTAATGACACCACAAGGCTTTCATTGTGTGAACGAATTGCTAATTAAAAATTTCCGGTGTTGAGTTGGCAGAGTCAATCCGCATTTCCGTTAATGAAACTCACGATTACAGGGTTAGAGAATGAAACAAAATCATACCCTTTCCATGAATATCGCACGATTTATATATTCTGCAATGAATATAGCGTGCCGCTAATTTTATCAGTGTTCGTTGATTGGCATTCGGCTGAAAACAAAATAATTGCAAAAAGTCGGTGCATGATTTTAAAGGAACCTTAATTGTCTCTGCGTGCACGCAACATTATACAACTGACAACCGCTAGTTTTCTGTGTTGTGCTTTGACTAGGATAGAAAAAGATTTAGCAGAGATTAGGACGAAAACTGCAGTTGTTTCCATATGCAAATTAGAAAGAAAGTAAGCGCTCCGCACCCTGGATTTTTTCACGTTGATCTCTGAAAGTAGATGATATTGATTCCGCAGTCATGTTTGTAAACAGTAATTTAAAAGAACCATTAATTTTGGTTCTTAGCACAATATGCTGATCTTTTAAGAGAGAACAGAACCGGGAAAGTAAAAGCCCTACACCAATATAGACTAGAGGGAAATTTTTGTATAAATGTTAATTTATACATATTGCGATGCGAGAGGTAAATTTCCCTTCTTTATAGTTCGCTTCGTTTGGTCTGTACATCTTTGTAGATGTATCACTTTACAGCTGTAACCTGATGAAATCCACGAACACTTTTATTTACTCTAGCAGATCTCGAAATTTGTCCAGTCCTGCTAGACACTTTCTGCTGAGTTGTCAATATTTCAATCAAGGATTTTAAATTTAGCCACTTTCAAAACAGTTTGCCAAAGCACTGAAACGAGGTCAAAACGTCAGAAGTGGAAATAAACACGGCACAGCTTATACAAAGAAGTAAATGAGCCCTTTCAGTACGTACAAGCTCGAAACGATAAGTTCTGTTCACGGACTTTTACAATCTTAAATGTTTTAGCTGAAGACGGCTGAACATTAGGTTTGCTTTTATCCCCAATTTGGAAACACATTGAGCGGACATCGAAAATGGCCTCTCAAACTGCCATATGTTTGATCTGTTCAATGTAACATCAGAAGTATTCATAACAATGTTCCTTATGAGGGATTTCTCACTGTCTCCAGAAAACTACGTCGACTGCTTTGTAACATTCTAATTTTTTAAGATATACGCCCGATGAGTGGCGTATTTTTGCATGATCGGAGTGACGGGTAAAGAAAAAGGTATTTGTCGCGAGAGGGGAACAGACAGAAAGAAACGACAACTTGGTGACCAAAAAGGATCAGAAAACAAAATCAGGAAATATATTTGAAAACGAAATCCAACCCTTTTGCAGTCGCCCCGGGAGACCAACCTCTAGAAATGCTACCACATGAATTTTTAAATGCAGCCTCCCTGGATAACAGGCCAAGGTGAATTAAATGCCCAATGTAAAAGGTCAATAAAATGTTCCAATCACGCCTCACATTTCTACATAAATATATGGCATACATTTTAACTAAAAAAAGGCATTGCGTGAAAAGATCGAACTTGTCACACACTGGTGAGTTCTTTTCAATAAACACCTAGACAGGTCATAGGCTTAAATAGCTCAACCAATACAAAGACAAAAATAGCGGAAAACAATAGCTCCTTGAAATATCCCGCTGATTGTGAATGGCCATGCTAGACTACCTAAACAAGAACTCCGTCTATCGGACAAAAACCATTTTGAACGCGCAAAAACATACGCTCAAGCAAGGTCTTTACGCCGAAGCATTACAACCAGCCGCTTTCGAAACACGTACAGACCTCTAACATTGACAGGCTAGTCAAAACTATTGTTGTCGACTGACAAGAATATGATATTACTGAAGTTGTCACAACTTAAGTGCAAGCGTTGACAGCAAGTGACATGGTCGACGCGTAGTTTCATTGCAAGGGGTTTTCTCCGAGTCGCCATGGCGACATGTGCTGCAATTAAAGCATTGCATTGATGCTTTTAGATTTTTCGCAAGTCCGGCACGAAAGCATTCACTTAAGCTAACTGAGAGATGCTTAGTTCCTTAATGCAAAGGCTTTTTTCTAATAACTTCCTGATATAATTTTGTTGTTATTTCTGATTATTGCGTTATGAGAGGGATGTCTTATCCATTACATTTCCGATGTACAAAATTCGTAATATAAAACACAAACAGACCTCACATTAGGAATATATATATAATTACATCAAACAAAACGTAAAGTCTGTTTATTTGGCAGGATTGCTTTATGAATTTTCACTTCAAATGAACATCAAAAAGAAAAAAAAAACAACATTTACAACGTTTATAGAGGAAGAAAGGCTGTTTTTACTAAGCAACAGTTCAAATATTGATTTCAAATAGCGTCGGATCTTTTGACAATCTTGCAAAGAAATTCGTTTATAACCGTTTTACCGGTAAATCGCGCCAAAAGAGATTTTGTGGCTATCCCAAGGGAGCGATAAATGAAAATTAAAACTGGCACTGTGCGTGCCACCTTCGCCTATGGAAATGTTCTTCTGTCCATCACTGCTTTTATTTGCGTAATTGAGCTCTCGAAAGATCTCACGTTCATCAGACTGAGTGGGCGAAGATTTGGGCAAGTTCCTGCCTGTCCAAACAAGCCCCGGATAAACGTAAATTCGAAAGACGTGTTCTTATTGTCTAGTCTCTGCCATTCCCCTCGGAATTGATGTCACCGTTGGATTTCAGAGGCACAACGGCCTTTCACCGCTTTGACACATTTATAAAATATTCCTTCTGTCCAAAACATAATATAGCGCGAATGGCCATTTTAATGCGTTTGTGCCGTCAAAAACTTAACATGTTGTACAAAAGGACGATCAATTAAGTATTTTCTTTGCTAAATAAAACTTTTGTACACCTTTGCGAAAAAGCCGTCGATTTCTATGTTAGCTTTCGAGTTGCCAAAGCTCTTCCCACGTGGAACACCAAAGCAACCATGTGAATTTACACGTTATGTTTCGTCTCATTTGATTGGTTCTCTGCGTTCCTTCCAGTCCCTCGTGATTTTTTCTATTGTCTTTTAACCAATCAAAATGTTCAGATTGGCGTGTGATTTCCATGACGTTTGGGCGCGTGACACATATCTTGTTTTCGTTTTGATAATATTTACCATCCGCGTACAGCACATGCAGATAAAAATTTGTCCCGTGAATTTCGTTTTTGGCTCGCGAAATATTCACTCAGCGAAAAGCCATGAATATCGAACAGCTTCTAGAAGCTGCTAAAATCATCGAAGAAAGGGATGAAGGTAAGTTTTGCTTGTTTCCCTGCGAAAAATCCGTAGCACATGTCGTTCTCACGCCCCGCTAATATCCTCTTTCCGCCCCAAACTACAGCGAAGAAGCAGAGTCAGGCGTCTGTCAAACGCGATAGAAAGCCAACGAAACGTTCACCGAGCTACAGGTAAGCGATTCATGTTGTTTTTGCTGTACGTTTCACGTTAAAAGTGCTATTTTACTGCCTTCTGCCACGTTGCATGCGTTGTGGTGAAAGTTTGTGCTCGAGATTATGGCGCCCAGTGTTTTGTTCTGTGTACCTTGTGTACACAGCAGATGTGAAGTACTTTAACGGCCTTTTCAATCTTTGGGAGCATCATGAGTTCGCTGGAAGGCGTGTTGGCGTGTGAACATCAACGTGAAATGGACAAGAACTGTCAGTTGCCGGTCCATAGCGCGCCTGAAATTGATTTGCTGAAATAAGCATCTTCGTTCCCTTTGCGCGGACCTTCGTTATGCTCCCCGGGTATTCCCCGAGACCTGACGGCGTGGGCTATATTTATAAAGTTCGTTTCGGTACAGAACCTCTATGTTGACAATGTTTCGTACCTGTAAAGCCTTCCTCAATGTCCGTCAAGTGTGGCTTTGGATTTTCGTGAGGAATACCACTCGCGGCTTTGCTTTCTGTGCTTTGAAGCTTCATGTATGTTTTATAAACACAAGAGTCGCCCTCACAGAATTCTGTGCCCTTGTCCAGTTTATATGTAGTCAAGGCATATATGTCGCGTATTCTAGTGATGTCCTGGTAGGTTGTGCTATTTAAGGCATTTTTTAGATAGGTCGCTGACTAACGACAAGCTTTTTTTGTTTCTGTTCATGCACCTTTTTACTTTCTATACATCCTACTGTCAACTCTACCAGCCGTACGACACATAACCAGTTGGAGAAAAACCGGTAAGTACACAAGACCAACCACTTAACCTAGAATAAGCTTTAACCAGCAAGTAGTTTAATTCGCAAGGCAAAAAGATTTTCAATGCGAAGTATTAATTTTTTTTTTAGTTGTGTAGTTCGGTTGGAGGTTTCCGTTCAACAAATGTTCCTCTATTTTGCCACGTGGCCCACCAAAACAACAGAATGCACGTGCGAAACGCATACCAAGTTAAATACGTACGCACGCGTCAAACGTTTTGGTTTTTCACGAAAAGAAAATGCGATCTTGCATTCGTCTTGTGAAAACATAAAAATTAAACTTGGATCTCATATACATATACATAGCTGGGTAATTGTTTTGGTTTTACTGCAGATGTCTCGCCTTGATTTAGGCGCCAAAAATTTCGCCACTGGTTTTCCGTGAATGGTTATGGTAAAAGCAATTATTTTTCCTGGTACCTGTCCCAAAAATTTTCCGCTTCTTTCGTCAGCTAAACATGACAAGGTAGAAAAACGCAATTTGTCTATTTCTGGAGTTGAGATTGGTGCGGAAATAGAATATTTACTTCTCCGCTTGGAGTAATCCTTTTCAAACTGTGGAAAGCGTGCTAGTCTATTTTTCCTGTATTATAAATCACGCCATCTCGGAGATGGCGGAAAAATTTTGCCAGTTTCTTCTATAGACAAGCTTTCGTGGGCGGATTGAGTTTCAAAACACCAGGAAACCATTGTTTTTACCCGACTAGCAGGTTTCATTAGGTTGATGATAAAATATTATGGTTTTAAATGCATTTCCATCGTTGTGTTTCCTTCGTTTTAGGCGAGCTCATCTTAGGGATTGTTTGGAACTACTTAAAGAATTGGTTCCTTCACCGCCAGAGCATCAGAAAGCGACTACTCTAGCGTTGCTTCAGAGCGCCCAACAATATATTCAGGTAAACATTACGCTTCTTTTTTTCTTATTCTTCATAACGACTGGAACACTCGCCCTACAAATTCAAGAAATTGCAACTTTAGATATATTTGGATACCTTAAGGGCCCAGAAATTGCAACAATGGTTTCTAAAAGTGATCCCTAAACAAGCCATTTGGGGAAGCTATATGGCTTTGCCAAATGCAAATCTGTAGTGTTTTTAGCACATGAATCAAAAAGTGTTGAAGCAGATGTTTTAGTTTTTTTCTTTTGAAAGGGGAAAGCTACAAAGCTATTATGGTTGACAGAAATAAATTTGAGGATGTTTCCTTTGTTACAAGTTTCTCACGAGCTTTTTCCATTTTGTTTAAATGTTAAGGGATTTTTGGCATCAAGAAGTGTAAATTTTTGTTGACTTGTGTTTATGAGATGGGCATATTTTATGTGAGCTTTATGGGACAATTTTTTATGCAAATGATAATTGAATATTTCCCTTTGAATTCTCTGTTAATTTCCATGGCAAATAATTAAAAAAAAAGCTTTGAAACAGGGGAAAATGTATATTAGTTTGTTTGTGATCCCATAACTAGAAGTCTTAGATTATTTTCACGGAATACAGATTGAAATTAATTTTTTTATTTGAAATATTTTGAATCATTAATTCAGCTTTCACAAAAATGTTAATAATTACTTTAACATGTCATGTTCTCTTTTGATTAGTTACTTGTAGCAAGCTTGTGTATGTATTTATGAAAACTAGTAAAGTTCCTCTAGTTAGAGTAGGCTGTGCATCTCATTATATACAACAATGTTGCATGGTGGTTGTTAGGTTGTATAATATTGACCTCGAAGTAAATAAAGTCCATTGTTAACTAAGGGAATCATCTGGCAGAATGTGCACAGAGTCCAGGTTTAATTCATTTGTTAGCAAATGCTGTCAAATCTTGTGTCTTATCCTTGCATAAGAAATTGTTTTAATAACAAACATGCCACTTTGGTTGCAAGTTTAAATTATTTGAGTTAATATTGTGTTAGTTTCCTTCCGAGAGGTCTAGATGTTTGATGCACAATTTTTTAAGGGTGGGATCTCATCATGAAGGTGTGAAATCCTGCTGGTTATATTGATAGCTTCACTGTTTGCATCTTGAGGTTTGAGGTTGCTAATTTGTGAAAAATTACAGCTGCAAAGCTCTCTGAATTGTAATTAATCTTGGTATTGAAATGCTGATGAGGCCAGCTGAAAACTACAGGATGTGTGAAGAAAACACTTTTTTTTAAAAGCATGCATCCTTTGAAACAAAGCAAACTAGTGAACAGTGAAGAACAATGTATTAGTGTATTTCCTTTCAAATGGTGATTCAAACTTCTGATTTATAGAAATGTCCATAGAAATGTTTGTTAAATACGCCAATGGTCACTGTTGTTGGTTGACAGAAAATAATTTGCATAACGCTAAGTACATAAAGCTCTTTGATGATGTCAAACATGGTTTCTTTCAGTGGAGTTCTGTGAAACGTTCTGTTTGCTTTGTTTTGCATGTGATCAAACAATCTTGTCATTCTGTAGTTAGTATGACTTTGACTAATCATGAAATCCCATGTGGGTTTTTCATGAATCTGACAGCTTGGGGAAAACTCATTTCCCTGCCAAATTTTTATAAATTTCCTATCACGGTGGTTTGCTATTAGTGGGAAATCCTGTAATTTGTTCTTTAATGATGTTACTAAAATGACTGTTGTTTGTCAACGAAGGGGATAAATACTAAATTAAAACAACTTAAGATCTTGCAAGCACCAAAGTTCAACACTGCTCTCTTTTTCTGGATTTTAAACTTGCAGTCAGCTTTTGGGTGATCTTTCAGGCAATTATTTTGATTAACAAAAAGGAAATGTGAGGTTTCAAATTCATTAGAATTTTGTTTTATTTTAATGAGAATGTCCTGTAGCTGATGAAAGACATTATCTTTTCATACAATATACTGAAATTATGGAGTTTAAAAGTGGACTTTAATCCTTGTTTAAGGATACTTTTTATTCAAAACAAGTTCCACTCAACGAGACAAAATCTTCTTTGTGTGTCTGCACTTTAAGCAGCTTTCAAAATGCCCACTCATTTCAAAAAGAAACTACATACCTGGAATACGTTTACAAGTGTGTGTAAAATTGCATTCAATATTGAACAATAGCTTTTGACTTGCACTTTGTACTCAAAGACCTCATGTGACAGATTTTATTTCAGTGTGCCAGTTCTGCTCTTGAGAGTTAGGAGTAAACAGAGCTAGATAAACTGAACATGTTGAAGCCACTTAGGATCTTTACATTCTTAATTCAAGTGTTGTTTTGAACAGGGCAAAGGTCAAAAACAGCCACCATATCAAAACCTTCCTGTGTTATATTAGATTAAGTGTGAAAGTCATTTGTTTTAACTTAAGGAAGACGTTTGTTTACCCCCTCCCTTTTAAAGCCCCCTCCCTATTTTCTGTTACAAACAAACATCAAATAACAGACTGCATTAGAAGAGTGTGGTTTTAGCGTATGATTTTGGGAGAAATTTATATGCAATATTTCCAAGCGTTAGGGTGGAGAGGGGGGGTGGGGGAAGAATTTACTGAAAAGAAATAATTGTTAGGTTTCACGGTCAACAAAATAAAATATTGAGGCGCCCCCCTCCACGCCAAAAAAAGTCGTTATAATTGGGGACTTGGCCTTCAGTAAATATGTAATAAATAAATTTTATATAAATTAATAAACATATTAAATAAATATTAAACAAATGCAGGTATATATCGTTTTCACTGTCACACATCAAAAAAATAAATCGAAAACTATTCAGTGGGTAAAGACAAGAAATTTTGATCTTACTGGAAATGAATGAAGAAGACACGTCTCCAAGTTTTAGGTCTGTATGTTTTCCCAAACCGCAGATATCTGTTGAAATGTTTCGCAGAAATTTACAGAGCTCGGTATGGAAACGCCATGTTGGTGTACATCTGTGGTGCACAATATGGTGGCCGGAAAATAGTGTAAACATCTGGAACTTACTTACTCTCTAGGCGACTGATTATCTGCACTGAACAAACAAGCATTTACATAAGCACTTTTCCTAATGTTTTAACTTCTAGAAAAGCTAAAAATCATGAGATAGGTATATTTTTTTTGACAAATGCGATCATACTGCACCAATGTGTCACGCTCTGCCATAACTCTTAAATTCAAAATACGTTGTTTTCCAAACAAAGCACACTGTTGAGCTGTGAAGTTGTAAACTGATATAAATTTACCCCCTCTTATGCCTGATTTTAGGAAATGATGACATTACGTGAAAACAATCTATACATATATAAATACATTTTAAAAATAGTTATTAAAAGATGGAGAAATATTAATTAGTGCACATGCAGTATGACGCATGCCAAGCAAGAGATCTGTATATCAAATGGGCATTAATTTAATAAAGGTGATTTAAATAAAATAAAACATTAGAAATTTACAGTTTTAAGTTACAAAATACGGTATATATGTATAATACTTGTCCAAATTGTGTGAATCACTAAATATTATTTTTTGTTAGTGATACTTATTTTGTATCTGCTGTGCACATTTTGGAATTTCAAGGTGAAAAATTTGCTGTTGCCACAAAGGAAAGTTTTAATTAGTTTGACTACTGTTTGAAAACAGGTCAGGCAAAGTTTAAGTGACCAGAAGTAACTGGAGGTGTGAAATCATGTTTTTGATATTTTTTCTTAATTAAAAATATTGTTTTTACGTGGAGTGGTAATAAATACTAAGTTCTCTGTTAAGATATACAGTACCCTTTCACTCTCTGAAGCTAAAAGTGTAATATTAATTTGAAAAAACAATAATTTTCTCGTCCTTAATAACTTTATTGGCACAGCATGTAATTATTTAATATTAATTAATTTCTGAGAACTTGCATTGGCAACTCTCATTTGCACAATATCCCGTAGCAGATGATTTCTTTATGTTATGTGTGGTGAATCTTCAAAATGTTGGTTGTGGTCTTCGTGAGTATGTTTCTAGTAAACCTTTTACTGGTTGGTGATTGATTTTTCTAGATACTCTGCAATGAAATATTGTGTTTTGGGTGTCCTTTCTGAAACATGCAGCTATAATCTGACCACAAAGCTCTGAGAACCAGCAGCTTTTGGCATCTTGTTAGAAAGAGAAAATACATATCGTGAAACCAATCAACAAAACGTGATTAACATTTTTAATATTGGGAATGTTGATAAAACAAATCCAGAAGCTTTTGTTATGCCAGGACCAAATCCATCTCTGATATATTCTTTAATAACGAGCAGCCAATTGGAGTGAAATTTGAATTGTTTACTGTTGAAGAGTCTAGTCCATCCAGAAGGCCTACTGTGATCTAATTTCTTCAAGCAAGACCTCTTTTTACGCTGTTATTTTTTGTAACTAAATGTATGTTGATAAACTTGGTGAAACTGGTAAGACTTCTGTACCATTTTTCCAACACCAAATTTGAGAACAGGGTAACAAGAATAAAACTTAACTGCCATCTTTCTATTTATTTGCACCATGCTGTGATTTGTAATAAAATTTATTGCAGTGGGTTTTTTTTTTCTAAGTGATGAAGCTCTTGAGTTGAATTCAGTTTTTATTTTTGTATTTTTGTCTTTGAATGAAAACAACAAATTTTTAGTATCTTTTCTGAGACCAAAAGGTCTGTGTTCTTTGATATGACCTAGCAAATTACATGTATGGATCACAAATTGACTTTTTTTCCGTTGAAAATAAAAATAAAGAGGAACTTGGAAAGTCATTTCCTCGAGATTTGGGTTTTTATTATTAGGTAATTGTATTGCTGACAAAAAACAATTAATGGGTGTTAGAATGACTTCAAAATCCAGGGGACATATGCTCAACCCAGTGATGTGGAGAATTTAAGCATTGCATGTCACATCTGTTATTAATAATTTTTCTTTTATTTTGAAGTTTACAGTTAGTGCTTTTGAAAGTGATCTTGATATAAGCCTAGAGTTACATGTATGCAGTGGAAGGAAGTCTCCAAAACTCTTTTTTGTTTTGTCAGAAAAATTTGTGTTTGAAGGAGTTATTCTGTTTTCAGGACTACATACTTGTCTAGTGTATTTATTTTCAAAATCAAGCACATATTATTTGTACTTGCGAACAGCATATGTATGTATTTTCTCATTTCAATTCTTGCAATAGGTCTACCTTTCCCGCATTCCACTTCAGTGCGTGCAAGCAATAGTATCATAGCAAGGTTGGGGTGGACATTTTCACAAATTTGCTTTATTTTTGTCCACCCCAAACTCGAGACCACTGTTTCTTGGAATGCAGGAAAGGTCTATTCTCCAGCAGACCCTTTAAGGTTATCTAGCTTAGTCTTGGACTATATACTGCTATGAAGATTACCACAAACTACAGTAATGTTGTAATTTTACAATCCAATTCTTTCTAGAATTATTATTTTAGAGTGTATGAGGAACAGTGAAAAAGAAGGATGTAATTTGAAATGTTTGTGTGCTTTCCTTAGGTGTTGAAAGTTTCAGAAAAAGAAGCTCTAGACACAAAGAAAAGACTTAATCAGGAGAGGTATGCCCTTCAGAGAAGACTTGCCCTTCTTCAAGGTCGCAGTGACAAGACTATGATTGGCATAAAGAGGCCACGTCACTCGGAAGGCGAGTCCTCAACTAGCAGTGAGGAAATTGACGTAGAAAACGATGAAGAAACTGGTTATGCCAGTAGTGAGTCAGACGATCGCTTTAGCATTGGTAGCTCTGCTGGCAGTGATGGGGGGTTAACAGCAAACTCAAGGAGAGTTAAATAATTTTATAATTCTGTGCATGAATTCAGTGATTGCATTGTTTCATGTCAACTTATCTGTTATGTTAACTGGTGCCAGATCTCCTAAATCTACTATTAAGCGGTTTTGCAGTCTTGTTGGGAAATTTGGTTTGGGGGGGGGGGGGGGGGGGGCGCACAAATAAATTATGTACTAGTTTTGGTCAGATCATCAAATATTACAGATGGAATGTTTATGGGTGATGTTGTGACTTCTTGCTTTCTGTGCAAGACATAACATAATCTGAGCATTTTACGATCCAGTCCTACTGGTACAATAAGTGAATTATTGCACTTGTATAGATTAATTATCTTACCTTTCCTGAGTCTGTTATATCATTGAACAAAACAGTTTCCTAGGTACTAAATAAAGTAACCTATGGAGAAGTCATCCCATTACATTTTGGCAGAAAACATTTTCCTGTGTACAAACATTTCCTCTGGAGATTTCATTTTCAATATTTGTATCAAAGCTTTCGTCTACATCAACTGGTAACATGCTCAGATGTCCTGAGGGAATTCGCTTATACTAATGTATCAACTTTAGCTAATTATGTCTGTTCACCAAACCATCTCATTTCTAAAGATGGGATGTCAAACATTTAAGCAGAGAATAATTTATGGTTTAGCAGTTGTAAATAGGGAAATTATAAATTACAATAGATCTCATCCATCCATGCAGAGAAAAATATAAATATGGCACTGTCGAATGATTTTAAAAATCAAATGTAATGTGCGGTTCCAGAAAATATCCGTACTTCCCCACAGAAGGGATTGTAATTTCCTGGAGGTGGGGGGCTCTCTGAGACCAAAAAATTTAAAGAAATGTATGAAGCTTAACTGAAATTTCCAGAGGGGTGGGGAGGAGTTAGAAAAAATCCCTTCCGTTGGGGGAGGTATGGATATTTTCTGGAACTACACAATGTGTACACAATGTGCACAGATATGTCAAATCCATGTGGCAGTAACGAGTAACATTTTATGGCTTAGCATGAAATTGGTGGATGCTTTAAGCTCTAGCTAGCCAGCAAGTTGTTCTGCAATTTTCATCGTGCAAATCCCATTAATAGGACAGTATCAACGAGTCCTTTCTTCAGTGTCTATGTGAAGTCAAAATTATCGTTACCATACCAGCTCGGTAGTCTTATAAAGTCGGGTTAAAATTCTTTCTTTTCCTTTATGCAGTGCAATGACAAACTGATTGTTTAAAATCAGTTAAGCAGCAAATCCTAGGATGGTAAAAACTTGATCAATGTCTAGAAACTCAAATATGATATCTAGAACTGATACTAAAAAAATGGGCCAATCAGTTTTTGGTGTTGTTCAGAGAGCTAAAACAACATTTTAGTGTTTTTCAGACTTTTTCATTACCACAAATTCAAGAAATGTTTTGCGTGCTTTGTGAAACACTCAATGCCAATTCACTAGAAGATTTTTGGAATACACATCCTTGTTGTCTTAGCAAATACTTTCTGTCGTAAAACCTTTCTTGAAACTTGTGAATAATCTTTGGCCTTCAGACACAGCTGACACTTTAAAAAAATCCTAACCTTTCCTGTAGATAAATTGTAAATTCTAACAATCCAATGTAAATTCTTCCGGTTCATCACCAAATATTACATACTTAATTATTATCACTATTTATGATGTGGGATCTTAGAGGAGTTAACTGGCACGTCCACTATGCCTGGATCTCTTATCCAATCACTTCTCCTCTGTGTAATTATAAGCTTGGATGGTGGTTCTTGTATTTTTAATGTGATCTGTAAATAATGTGTATTTTTGAACAAACAAAAAAGTGTAACTAAAATGACATTTTTATAAATTATTATTAATGCCAGAGTTTCAAGGAATAGTAAAACATGTTTTGAACATCTTCATCTTTGACTTTTTGTCTCTGAGGTTGGGGTTGGTGGGTAAGAAAGGGGGGGGGGGGGGGTAAAAGAGTTAAATCCCACTAGCCTTTGGTTGCAAATAAGCCATTTCCGAGTGTCCTTTTGCCACTGTGGTAAAATGAGTCTTTGTGCAAAACCATTCATACAAGAATGTGTTCCCCTTACGGGTTCATTTTCATGCACGACCTGATCATATGAAATGTTTTGCATGAGGACTCGTTTTGAAACAGAGTCACGAGGAAACTCAGAAATCCAATCAAGGAGCGGATCAAAAAAAATTTGGAAAGAAGGGCAAACAAAAAAACAAAATTGGTGAGAGTGCAACCTAATACAAAACAACAACACTAACATCTTGCAGAACCACTCAGAGGATGGCTGGTTACTATTTAGTGCTTTAAAACTTTGAATAAGAACCATAATGAACTCCAGGCTCAAATAAACTTCAAAAATCTAGTAAATACTTGATTCCCAAAGCTGTGTTTAAAACAAAATGCCTGGCCAGGGGTGTTTAATAGAGGGAAATACGGAATTTTGATTTGCTCGATGGAATCTACCCAAGATTATGGAAATTGGATGTCATTTTTTCTTTACCATGCAAACATGAAACTAATCTTGTACCCAGATCTCACTCTGTTTGATGCTTGGGCATGGAAGATCTGGGTTATAGATTTATGTGAAACTTCACCCCAATATTGGGTCAGTAACTGCAGGGAGGTTGATAACTGGGACTAGTCAGGTTGTGACAAACCAAAACAGGTACTATCTTTTTCATTTCTATTTGTAAAGTTCAAAAGAAGTGTCCACCTTGTCAACCTGTTTTGATGTCACAGCCTAACTAGTCCCAGGCCCCCATGGTTTCTGACCTATTTTATGTTAAAAGGAGAAGGTCCCTCCAAAAAAACATACTTTTTTGTCAATGCTAATAAAAACCTTTCATTAAGTTTAGCCACTCACTGACGTTTCAGCCTCTAAAGTGCAGGTTTTCCTTATGAAATGCATCTCCGAAGAAGCCCAAAATTCGAACATCGTTCATGCCATTTTGAACAGTAGTCAGAAGCCAGGTCATGGTTTTGTGACATCATTTTGTCCAAGAGATTTTGTCCAAATAGCTTCCAAGAGCCTTAAACTACCACTCTGGGTTATGGCTGCTCTTGAGCCATATTATTTTGAGCCAAACTCCAAAATGATATCATTGAAGATAGTGAAGTGAATAAAAGTAGATTTTGCCGACCTGGTGAAGGATGCCAAGTCAGTTGCAGGTTTTTCTCCTTCCTGCCAATTTCGAGTCAGACAGAATGACGTCACATAAACACAGCCTGGCTGCCAAGACAGTTTCAAAATGGTGGCCTCCAAAGTCGCTTTTCTTGAGACAAATTTATTCAGGATAGCGAGCACTGCAGAGGCTGAAACTTCAGTGAGTAGAATAGCTGAATGTTTACTTGCTATAGGCAAAGACAAAAAAAGTAAGCTTTTTTGGTGTGACCTTCTCTATTAATGATATCCAATTTTTTGATCTCATTAAGATTCCATCAGGCAAATAAAAACAAGTTGTGTGTACACTTCAAAAAATTCCAAGAAAAATATGGAGGCTGTGCCCCAGCCACACCTCCTTCCTAAATTCAAGGAAAAGACAAGGAGGGTGTGGTACACAAGAGTTTTTTTTTATCTCGCTCCAACTAACTCTCGACCATACTGCTCTTTCCATTTCTGTTCCCTGAGAAAATATATAGATTTAGCAAAGCCTAAAAGTGGAACTCCTGGTCATCCCGGGCTGTTCAAAGCCTGATAAAGCTAACCCAGGATAAGTGAGAATTTCGATTTCAGTTTTTTTCAATTTGATGGTGAGATTTTCCGTTTATATTGTTTGGCCTTGTGAGTTTCAATAATCTTGAACTACACAAAGCAGAAGCAGTAAAAAACATTTTTATAAATGAAAAATTTATACTTTGGTTAACTTTTAATCCTGGGTTGGCATTAACTGGCTCAGTTCAGAATCACCCCGCCCTGATTACAGTAAGTTAGCCTGGTTTGAGCCCACAATCCAATCAAAAAAGCCAGTACTTGATCGGCTGTTAACTTCAAGGAAACATGTGACCTCAATGAGCTCAAAACTTGAGCCGACAATATGCTCACTAGATACTGGTCAGCGGATACCTCGTTTTGACAGGTGTCAATAATTGACATAAAATGGATGTCCAATATTGAAGGTGTACGCTGTAAACCACAGTGGCACATCCTATTAGCTGGACTATGGCCACCATGCTGTGCGACATCGCTGTCGTCATCATGCATACACGCCCACAAGCAATACCGCTAACCATTTTTCCATAAGAAAAACAATTCACAGGTTTCCACATGTATGAGTATGGAGCTCAACATGGTGGAAGGCTCCCCTATAATTACTATTTGTAGCTAAGAGAAAAAAAACAGCTGTAGGCGGTGTAACTTTGGTGGTAACCCACCTTTCAGTGGCTTGAAGAAACAGACAACCAAAACTGCAAAGACTAGTTTCAACATTAATGAACTTTATTTGTGAACAAGTGACACATTCGTTCTTCTTTGAGTCATTGAAAATTGCAGGTGAAATAAATTATACTAAATGCCACTTAAATACAATCTTCCAAAAATAAAGATGCGTACATCGGGCATTCTGTTGTGCCAGGACATGTATTTTAAAGACCCTAACTGTCATTATTATCATGGCAACACAAATCCAATTTACACTGTTAATAGTAGTCTTGGACTAAAAATATAGTTGTGTATTTCATGGAAGAGTCACTGCTTCACAGTTTACATGATATCACCCAAAACTGTAGGTTTTTCACCATTAGGCACAATTTTGAAACTGACCAGAGGAAACTTAAATTAAGGTAAATTGAAAAGAGATTAACTTTCCTGTCAACAAGGTCATTTGTATTAAGACAAATACTATTGAGTATTTAATTTAATTAGAGGGCATGGATTTGATCTGCATCTGTATTATTACAAAAAAATGTTATTAACAATAACAATTATTTATATTTTGATATAATAATGTATGTATGACCTCAAAGAGAAAGGAATTGAAAGTTTACACAGCCTCAAGATATTGTTCTCTCATTTGACTGAAGTAGCTCTCGGAAGTTCAACACAAATAACATTTTTGTATGTCTAGCAGAATTAGAATCTCTCTGGGTAAACGTTCAGTTAAACATGTCAGAGGGTCATACAGGGGTATTCTCGTGATGCGTGATTAGCTGATTTTATTTTCTGTGAAATCTGAATTTAGGAAATTATTCTTCGTGACTCGTAACCTGAAGATTTTGTGTGACCTGTGGAGAACCAGAATTATTAACAGATATTCGTGATTTTAACGTTCTATTCTATGTGATTTTAAGGTGCAAGTCCTCTGAATGGTTAGAGTCATCTATCGAGAGTGGTTTAGGTGTGCGATTTGCGATATGGAGCCTTGACTTAGCCATTCGCTATTTTGCTTTCTTCAAACACTGTTTCTAGTGTAAGTACAGGTCATTAAAAGGAGTATCTTACTTGCTTATTTTTGTGATTCTGGAAAACGAAATTTTTATATCCGTGATCTGTGATCCTCTATTTTTTCCATTTGTGAACTGTGCCAGAGACCCCCCCTGTACAACCCTCATGTCACACATGTTATTGTCAATACATATTATTATAAAAGTTCAGTCCATCACACAATTTTTGCTGGGTCCCAAATATGTTTTGTTAAATACTTCATCATACCAAATGTCTGTATCCTCTTTCGACCTGAAAAACAAAACAAGACATACCCAATTGATAATTACTGACAAAGTCACCTTAAGGTTAGTTGTCCAAGATTTTCATTCAAAACCAGCCAGTTGTCACAGGAGATTCATATCTAGTCCAAGAGCTAGTTGATATGCTTTTTAGAAGTTCTCAAAGTTCTATAAGGTAAATATTGAATAGTATACCCATTTTCAAGCTCTTGGATCAGCCTGAAGGGAATTCCTGTCACTCCTCCACCCACCACGAGTCTACAAACTTTCTACGATTAAGTTTACCCTATTTGCAAACAACCAACCATGAAGGGACATCTCCCAAAGACTGGCACTTGACTGTGGTTTCTGTGGTGTAAAGTGACCATGACAAGGGATGTCACTCCCCCCCATCCCCCCGGGGGGGGGGGGGGGACTCCCATATGAAAAGGTTGGGGAAGCTGGTGGGAAAATATGAGAATTTAACGCCTAAAGGGGACCAATCTGCTCTTGGCATGAGTTTTACTATAAATTAATAAATAAATTACAGTTTTCCTCAAAACATAACACAAGGACTTTGATTGGGCTTGGACATGAGACGGATTTAGCAAGCTGACATTGTGTCCTCACCAAAGATCTTTTGAAGTTGTTCATCACATATCATAAATCGTTTATTTTTAGGATCCTGAAAAGAAAAATATTATTACTAATATCATTTGTGAAACCAGCAAGAGAGTGAAACAATAAGTAGCAACTTTTAACACTGGACTATCAAACTACAGTATAGGTATAAGTTATATGTAATCAATTAATTATTTTAATTAAATAAGCAATAAATTAATCATTAAATAAAACAATAATTTGTAATTATTATTAATATAATTAGTAAGGAGCTTTGATGATCAAATCAACCTACAGGCAAAACTTTCAAAATGTTCAATATTTCATAACCTTGTAAAATAACCTAGGCTAAACTAAGCCATTTCCTGGTTGCATTTATCTTGGTGTCAAAATGAGCCTCTGTGTGAAACTAATCAAGACATAAACTAGTGAGACAATCTCAGATAGTGCTAAGTGTAATTTACGGCTCTGATAGAGTAGTCACATAGGTCCTCACCGATGCCATTCTCTCCCTTGGTAGTCAACTAATATGAGTGGAATGTGAGTGGACAAAAACTTGATAAGACATAATCTTAGCAGCGTGTATGTTTCACATTTGTGTTTTCTTTCAAGGCCCAAAAATAGCTTACAATTACCATTAGTCAAGATTGTTTTAAATTCATCACAGCAAATGTGACAATTGTACTTTTCACGCCAATGTTTGTAGCTTGATACTTTTGTTTTCCTTGCCAATGTGTGCAACAAGGTACCTTTGTTTCTACTAAAATATAATAAAGATGTGTATTTTTTCACTCACTGCTGGAGATAAATGGAAAATAAAAGTGAAATATCTGCTCAAAAGTTGAAGAGGAACGATTTTGTTTTAATCAAAATGCAAATTTTCATTTAACTGATAAACAAGAACTAATCTTATTATCAAATAGTCATGTAGAGTCATGGAGGAGTGCCTTCTTATTCTGTTGCCAGCTTTTGGTGTTAACAATAAAACCACGTCGAACTAATACACAATGCTGTCAAGTAACACAACTGAGGAGCGTTTCCACGAGAAGTATTGAAGGCAGAGATCTTTACTTGACTGAAATTATATCCCACAGGCACCTCATGGACTGGTGAAATTAATTGGCAGTTTCAGTAAGTGCCGTGGAGTCTGCGGCAATAATAACGAAGTTTGTTTTGTCACAAATTTTACTAGTTTTACATGTAACTAGCACGGGAAAGTTTCAGCTGAGTATGAACTTTCGGCTCTCTTTCATAGAGGAGGAAACAAACAAGCTGGGAAGAAGCAATATGTTTCCATTCTTTATCTGACACCTAATAGTTATAAAACAGCAGACAACATTTCTTGAATCGAGCTTGGGAAGATTCCAGAAGATGCGCAGTCACAGAAGCGAAGGAGAACTGACATTACATGAAATATAGCTGCTATCCCCTGTGGTATCACTCAAAAAATAAAAAAGTGTGCATCTGAACTCGAGAGCGGAGTTTATCACACTAGCAATGCTAGAACACATGCGTTTTACATGTTATGTTAATTCTACCACAATGAAAAGCACTGAACATTCATAACATATCATTCTTGTTCCCAGAGGCTGCGCTCCTTTTGGTCAGCACCAAGAATCGCGACCTCTGGGATCAACCTCTGGGAAGTCCGCAATTCACAGACTTCCTGTCACTCTGCGCATGCTCAGAGTCAAGGTTGACAAATCTTATTGGCTGAGAATACAAAACGATTACCGTAAAAACTCGTGTATAAGCCGTACTCGTATATAAGCCACACCCCCAACTTTCGAGCTTGATTTTGAAAAAAAGAAAACGCTTTAAAAAGCGCTGAGGAAAAGAAAGTGATTACTTGTACATTGTAAGCTTGGTCAAATCTGATGCTGTGTATTTGCTGCGAGCTAAATAACTCTTGAAATACCTTTTACAAGCTATTCTTCAATGGAATTTCCGATATCCTCCTAAAGAGAGGCTCTTTTGACAAGATGTTGCCTTTATTGCTAAAGGCGATAGTGGAAAATGATGAAATTCAAACGGAAATCCGAGCAAAACAATCTCTGACCAATCGATGCAAAATGATTGCTTAGTAACCACGCAGTCATTTAAAGAGAGAGTCTGGACACAAGAGAAATACACACGCAAATAAATGGACTTGTAGATTATATTTTACAATACTAACTGATACATTTGTATCCGAAAGAGAAACGGGTACATGTGTTATCGATATTAAAAAGTTAACCTATCCTTACTTTTACGCAAAAACTATTTACATGTGCAAAATTTGAAGTTCGTCTTATCAATCTTTGTCCAAAGTGAAAATGTTCTATCATTCAGCTCAGTTAGAAACCATAAAAGTCCTCACTGTCACTTTCACCGAAAATGGCCTCATAGAATTCAGGTGCAATTTCTGCTTGCTGTCGCTCGAAGTCATCTGCATAGTACAACTCTTCATCGCCGTCCAGTTCGTCGATGTCTGCGGCTTGGTTAGGTCACTTAGCAACGCCTCACAGATGCACTCTACTTTGATTGGCTAGCTAAAAACCAATAAGAAGCCTGGGCCGAGTCACGTAGATCGATCGAATTGAACGATTGAACGAACGATAAACAACATGGAAAAGTTCCATTTCACATCAGCTGTGCGTGGATACCATGTTTATAAACATATATGGAAGCCTTCGATTGGTGAAAAACTTGTTGCTCGACGCGAGTTTAACAATCCTATGGATAAACACGCGGTGCAAGTTGTGAAGAACACCGAAACAGTCGGTCATTTGCCCCGTGAGTTCTCACGAATAGCGTGGTATTTTCTTGCACATGGCGGAGAGATCAATATTGAAGTGATCGGTCGCAGAAGGCATTGTAAGCAGCTTTGTGGAGGAATGGAGATTCCATGCCAGTTAGAGTTTAGCTGGTACTCTGTGCATGCTCAGAAAATTGGACCTTCTCAGAGGTTGTGATTCTTGGTGCTGACCAAAAGGAGTGTGGCCTCTGGGGATGAGAATGTTAAGATATAGTCGACTTGGACGCTAACTAATCTGCGCCGGTGTTTGGAGCAAATTTCTTTTGTTCTTAAGAGAATAGCACCACAAGGATAGCATGAGATTTGCAACACCATATATATATATTTTTGTCAAGTTATCAAAGAAAGCAACTTAAGTATGTCACGTTTTGCGTAATGCACACAGGTTCCCATAGTCACCCCACCCAGCCCCCTTCTGGCAAAGCTAATTGATTAATTGAAAGTAATTAATTAAACAAACATTTAAGTTTACACCTTATTGTGTTATTGGGTTAGTGCCTTGGCAAACAGCAGCCCCCTAAACCATCCCAATAGTGCAGTCTGCACTAAAACGTGTTTCATATGCACCTTAATTTTCATGCAAATCAAATGCATATTCAAGACAAAAAATTTGCAAAATGATTTGTTTTGAAAAAGAGGCCAAACTCAACTTGTGAATGGCCTACTAATATTTAGCAGAAAGCTAGATGCATACTGTACATGTTATATGTCTAAAACCCTAAATAAATGTTTAGAAACTGATTTGTTGGTAGAAGAACCTGTTTTATATATCAAGCTGGCACTAGCCACTACCTCTAGTTTTCTTTCTCTGATTACTTGCCACATCTTTTTCACCACATCACTTCTGGCCATCTGTTGTGGTAGAAAGAAAATAAGTTTATGGCTTGCATGTTAACCCATTGACACCTGGCGCTTTTTGGCCTGGACATAAATTAGCTCCAATCTACTCAAAAAGGCATTTGCAACATGAAAGCATGCCTCTCTTTCCACTAGCATCGCGTTTTATGATATTTTTGCTTGGGCATGCAAACAAATAAAAATTTTACGTCTTAAGGCTTTTTAAGATATGTCTTAAGATTTTTTGTTGCCTTTCCTTTTCCTCCTTTTGTTCTCTTTTTGCCGCAATTGTTTACCTTCTACTGGGCTTGCTTTCAGTTCAAGAATTCCCGACAGAGCATTATCAATACAGGAAATTCTTACCATGGAGTGGCCAAGCGTAGTTGGGGGAAATTTTGCTCTGAGTTTTTCACTCAAATTTCCAAGCCTTTTCGAGGATGTTAGAAGTGGAACAAAGGCCAACGTCTGTCATGGCCTGTTACAGCTGCCACAGACGTCAATTGGTTAAACAGGGTACGTACTTATCGATGACAATGGAATTCCAAACATTTTGCTGGGTTTTTTCCAGGGTGCAAAATAATATTAGACTTCTGTAGCTCAGAAATAAGAAATTTTTTGATTTAATAATAACATTCTAGTTGTCCAGGACCTTGGAGGCAAATTTTAAAATTTCAGGTTGAATTTTTCCAGGTGTTCCAAGAGTAGCAAAACCCATTGTAAACAGATCTGCATCTAGTTACTTGTATGTTTGATTGCTATTAAATTAAATTTGAATTGTTATCAGTCAAAATGCCCAACTTGTACTTACTTTTTCTTCACCTACAACCTCAGCAAGGGCTGGCGACAAAACCATTAGCTTTCCATACCCTAGGCATGTACACAAGCACAAAAACACTCAGCATAAAACTTAATTTCTTTTACTTCTAAATTGTGTATAATTTGAAACCTGCTAACAACTTAAGAGTTGCTTAAAAACAATTTCAAATTGACTCATTTTGCTTTTGCGGTATGCCAGAAATTTGAAGCCGTTCCGCATGAATAGAAATCGTTTCCAAACAAGTCAGACAGTAGACTGTAGAGACACAGTAGAGATAATACTAAATATCTCACTAACCTCATCTTCTTGGTCCATACTGTAAGTTACAGATCCTTGTTTTTCCCCTTCGATTCATGGCCCACACGCTTCGTGCCTGGGCCATAAATCAATGGGGAATAAACTTGTTCCATAACTTACAATGCGGTCCTCAAACTTGGTTAGTAAGAGGTATTATAATTGAGGCCAGCATTAACATTAGCATTAACAGTCCCACTGCAACAAAAAGCAGCGATCCAGTTTACAATAAATATTTATGAGTATCTTTCAAAGTCAGGCCAAATTCCTTTCACACGTCTGCTTACAGGAGTTTAAAAACAAAGGAGGAGCCCTCCAAATGTCTATGGCCGATTATGAGAATGTCTGCTTATGGGAATGGGTAAATACAGACTTTTTATGGGAGTTCTAATGGGATTTTGTGAAGGCAGTCCTTAGGTAGAGCTGTCTGCTTATGAGAGTGTCCGTTATAAGAGCTTCCACCATAATATGGGAGACAGAGAGTCTCACACTCAATGGAGAACTTTGGCCTTCTGGCCCAAAAACAGTGCCAATTTGCAGTTTGCTCTACTGTAGATGTACGTTTTCTTGTTGTTCACAACACAGTTAACCTGGTAAAGTCAAATCCACACTTAGGTTTGCACTTTTCATATTCCCCTGTAAATAAAGAGCCAGATCGTGAAGTGTTGAGCTCACTAATGTCAAATCTTACCACTTAAACCAGCCACATTGGTGAACCTAATAAAATGTCAATGTAATTTAGTACCTTTCTTCTCTCCACTCTTCTCTTTGGGTTTCTTTGTTTTTGCTGGCTTTTTCCTTTCCTTTCCAAAAAAAGTTCAACTTTATCTAGTAAGTATTTCCTCACTCTATAATGACAGCTGAAAGTCTACAGTCATGAGTTTGGCAAAAGGGAGTTGGAATCCTGTTTTAACCAGCTTCAGGCATCACATAATTCTATTTTAAGTTGCTTACATAGTGTCACGCTTTGATTAATTGATGAATCACGTAACTCATATGTGTTTTGGTCGCTTTTCACGTGCCACACATTAGATTTTTCCCCTCATCACATGCCATGCATAAACCCTTCACCACCTTCTCTCATTAACAGCTGAGGTTATAGTCGCCAACACACAATGACAACAAGGTAATTCGTTTACAACTACTGTAAGTCAAGGAAATAAATATCTGATCATCTCAAATGATTGCCAACAAGTTTGGTTACTTTGGTTATGTCTGGAACAAAGAAAAACACAATTCAAACAAGTCGACTAGTTTGACTACAATGTCAACATGTAATTCTTTGAAATGAAACCAATGTTCAACAAAACATCAACCCACCACTGGCTTCCTTGCTGTTTGTCTTCTTGCCCTAAGACCTTTCTCATTCTCATGAAGTTTGCGAGCTAATTCAGCATCACTGCCATCATGGGTATCCTTCAGAAGAAAAAATTTATTAATTAATTGTTTCAATAGAGTGTTTTGGACATGACATCACAGCGGCCATGTTAGTGTACCAAACCAATCCTGTGGGAGTTAAACTCTTTTCTTATGTAACTAGATTCTTTTGTTCCAATAATTTGCATGGCTGCTGGCCTTGTGAGTGCAAATGAACCATTCCACGAGAATTTCCAGTCAATATCTAATTGCTCCTATTGATATATGTATTAAACAAGTGAGTATGGTGCTTCTGAATTAGCTGAAGAACTGCGACTTCTGACATTTCTGGCAACTATTGCAATCTAATTTCAACCAGCTACATGTAGGAAACAGGAACCCACAGACTGTCTTGAGAGTGCTTATCAAAATACTCACATCATCTGAGTCAGAATGAGCATTACTTGATTCCTAAAATGAAAAAAAATCCACATTTTGAAGATTGAATTTTGCTCCTTTTTCATGAAAAAATGAAGGTTACAAAATAAATAAATTGAAAAAAGCAAACCTGAGGAATACACTTATCATCTACATGTACCTTTTTTGACTCTGGTTTCAGTTTTTTAGGTGAGGGCTCATCATCCTAAAACAAGACAAAAGATGTTTCAGAAACAGGGTGCAAGGTAACAGTTGAGAATTCAAATGGTGTGCCACATACACCACTACATTTTATACACAAGGTCAAAAATGATGTAATTTATAAGACTGCTTGTAGTCCCTATTTCGTGACGAGTCCATTAGAACTATTTAACAAGCATCTCCTAATTTCCATCCTCAAAACACTTGCTCAAATGATTTTCGTTCAGTTGATGAGAGACAAGTTTGTAGCCTTCCCTTAAACTAAATCTAACAGTGAGTGTCTTAAATCATTCTGTAATACAAGTAACCTCTGATGATTTCTCATCTTCTTCGTCGCTCTCCTCTTTTTCAACTCCATTCATTTCACTGGTTCCATTTTCCTGCTCTTTCTCCTCCCCTGAGGATTTCTCTTGGTTTTCAATCATTTCCATCAACATTCTATCAATCTCTTTTTTCCTAAAAAAAAATAAAATGATGGATTTAATATAAATTTTTGAAGTTTGCATGTACATTGAAAACCATGCATATGTTTCGGTTTGTTTGTTTTTAAGTGCTCTAGAAACATGCAAATGTTTTCTATTCCTTAAATAATCGTATGAAACCTCTATAAAGAAAAGTAGTAAATAGCTATGTGAAATCTTACTGAGCCTTTTCAAACGTATCTCTCACATTAGCACAAATGATTTATTTTGGCTTTTATGAAACCTTACAGGGAACAAGATGACTGAAACAAGGATCCATTTCAAGAAGTAATCTCTCTATAAGGGGTTCAGAAGGGAGGGATTTGAAAAAAAGACAAGCCACTCTTCACAGCAATAATTTAAGAAGCACTGTGTGTTAAACTATGATAGGTTTGATTATGAAAAAGCTCATCATGATTTATAATTCTTGTAACTCCATACATATAATATGCAAAGAGTTCATTGACCAATTATTAGGAATTAAGTTTTTTTTTTACCCTGGCTGCCCAGAACAAACAAATATTTTTGCCCAAAAGTATTTGAATTATGATTGGAATTGATCAGTTTATCAGAAGATTTCCAAAAAAGTTCCTAAGTTTGGAAATCAGGGCCAGTCCTGATTATTCTCTGTTATGAACTGTGAAATAGTGCATACAGATATATTCAGGACACAGAGTTCAATAAGGTGAAGAAAAATGTTGGTGATCGCCAAAGAAAAGGGTTTCTTTCATGTACAGCAAGGAATTTGCTACTGTTCAAAGTAGTAAATTATTTTCTCTTTACTTTGTGTGATGTTTTTCAGTTGAGAAAAGGGGATACTGGGCTAAAAAAAGGAATTGAATAGAATTTTGTCAGTTCTACAATCCTCGTTCAGGATTTTTAGTCTTGTAAATTGAAAATTAACTCTATGAAGGAAAGCAAGCTCAATCATTATCATAGGCTGGGGACACCGCGGAAATACGTTTTTTGGGGCGCGATACAGTATTTTGCTGGTCAGCGGTACACCCTAACAAAACTACAAAATGCCTGCAACTTTTACATTGTTTTCGCAGCGAGTCTTATCGACAGTCAAAAAGATACAAAACTTAGAGCGCACACTGTAAACTTAGCTTTTAAACTCCGCTCATTTGTTGGATAGCTCTCAGTTAATATTATATATTGTGCCAAAGCCAAACTGAACTTGCACACGGTGTGAAATTGTTGTTGTTTCGTGAGAGTTCATGCTCGCAAGCGGCGAGCCAGTGGCAATTTACGTTACGATGTGCGCTAAGGCTAAAACTAGGCAGCTTTTGTGTTGCTGTGACGGTGTTCTGAGGACATCAACTTCTCAAGTTTGTTGAATTGATGGGCTTGAACCGTATGAATCGGTATGTAAACGGCATTTCGATCAAATTCGTTGGGAAGACATGCTCGTGTTCGTCCTCTTGTTCGATTGGGGGCACTCACGTAAGTAATCACGGTCATCCTGTCCTCACTCGGCATCACCGAATTATAGACCAAGTTGGCCGAAATCGAAGCAGTGCTTCGTATAAATCTTGGACACGTTGGTGTAACAAGTGTAGGACTGAGTCACCAAAAGGGTTCAAAATCTGGCCTCAACTCGAGGAAGAATTCGCCGAGGTATGTTTTCTCATAAAATATCCAATTTTAATTATACTGTACTTCAGGAAGCTTGAGACTGGCGAAAATAAAATTTTAAATTTTCATGTTTATTATCGTTTCTTTGTTTCTTGTCATAATTTCGAATTGTTGCAGTTCTGTATTTTGCTTTTAGCGCCTCTAAAGTGTGAAAATTATTTTTAACTAGTTGCATAGCTGTTAGAGTTTAGAAAAAAAGCTATTTAGCTATTTAAAAAACCACAAGAAGTACATGACATCTTATTATCTTTAGATGGCAGAAGACATGGAATACAAAGCTGTTAAAAGGGTAATTAAAAATACATGCATACAAGACAATAAAATTACCATAAAATCTGGGTAATAACAACTTTCAGTTAAGACTCAATAAATGAATTTCATTTTTAGTTATAAATAGGCTATCCCCCCTGTACTCACACAACAATCTTCTGATTATAAGGCCACCCAGATAATTTCTGACCACATTACCTTAGAGCCTGGGACTCTATAACTTTGTAACATTAATATTTGTTTACATATTACTATTATCTGGATTTCCCAATAGAAAACTTCTTCTATTGTACATTTTTTTTCTATTTTGGCTCAGCAAAAATCCTTTTAGATACTGTCCATGGATGATTTCCACAACATCAATACTGTAAAAACACCAACTGAGAGAACACTGACCAATGCTCTCCATATGGCAACTCCTCTCCTGAACATTCTGCCATCTGTTGATGGTGGGGAGAGGCAAGGGGCGGGGGCCCGGGAGAATAGGGGGTAGGAATCCGGAGAGAAATGCAAAATGCTAATTTTTGTCATTCATTAAGGCTTCAAATACTTTCTAAAACAAGAACTGAAAATGTTACTTAACTTTCATTTAGTGTCTTTAGAGACTTCTAGGCCGACGGGCAAAGAAAAATTCACCCTTGGGCTCAAAATGAGGCTCAAAATGAAACCCTTTGACAATGGTTACGTCATAGGTCATTCACTTGAAAGACGGGTAAAAGTAGCAAGGCTGAAAACGAAGGAAAAAAGGAAAAGGAAATGCCTAAGGACTGTGCAGCTAAATGACTAGGATGTGTTTGGAGTCTCTTAATTTACAGGGGACAGGAGCAGGATGAACAAGGGTGGGAGTCAAGAGATAGAGGTATGGGAAGTGGGAGAACAGGGTATGGGAAGTGGGAGGTTCTGACTCCGCTGTCCCTCCCCCCACTTGATGCAGTACCTTGTCCCTAAGTAAAAGGTAAAGTCTGCATAGAGCCAAGTGGCCCATCAGGCCAGGCTTATCTCGGTTTCTGTAGCATGAACTGACTAGGAGTATTTCTACTACCCCCTGGATAGGATGCTAGTCGATCACAGGGTTACCCCCAGCATTAAATTCACCAGTACCCAAATGTACACGTTTGTGGAGAGAGGCACCGTGAGAGTAAAAGTGTCTTGCCCAAAAACACAACACAATGTCCTTGACCAGGGCTCAAACACGGACTGCTCGATCCATTGCTGAGCGCACTAACCACAACGCCACCACACCTCCCACCTTGTCCCTTAGGCCTAACCTTAACCCTAAACCTAAAAAAAAGGAGTCTGTAGATTTCAGTCAAGTTTACCTCTTATCACTTGCGTATTTGAGACGATTTCTAATTTCCTCGCTTTGCCATTCAGTTTACAGCACCAAAGCCTGACTTTAAGTGATTCGCAACTACTGACGGAACTTGTTTTTGCAACTTACAACTTCAGACTTTGCACAAAATTTCTCACTGGAGAAAAGCAATGTTGTAGAACTAAAGTGATGAACTAAATGCAATAAATATTAATTTGTAAGAAATGTATCTGTTCTTTAATACATGCTTTTGTGTCTAGTATCTGAGTTAGATGTAGCCAAGATATATTACCAATGGTTTGTAGACGACAGTAAGCCAATTCAGAGACACAGTGGCATAAACAAACCCACTTGTTAGCCAATTTATCACAGGAAAAAAAAATACATATAATAATATTATACATATATAATTTATTGCCATCAGGTGCTATAATGTCTTGTAATAAAGTGGTTACAAGTTAAGAAAGAATCTTACAGAAGGGAGGATGATACAATACTATTACTAAGGCGATCATAATTAATTTCATATTGATTCAAAGCACGTGATATGTACATGTATGATTACAATGTAAAAATTATTTTGTAGTGATTGAGCAAAGCTCATCTGAATTAAATTAAATGAAAGGAAAAACAACAACAGTCAATTATTTATGTAAGTTGATACATGTAAGATAGGGAAATAGAAATCGAAAAGCTTCAAATGACTGAGTATACAAAATAAACTAGTGGGTTTCATTGAGGAGTTGATTACTGCCTCTCTGAAATGTTGAATGTCTTTTCAGCATCAAAAGAAGTGAAACTTGACCACATCCCGTAAGTGGAAGCGGTTTCGTGTAAACAAATACAGGTGTTTGGGCATTTTAAAATATTTAGTTACATGTGCATACATGTACAGGGAAACGGTCTTGAAAATTTCCATGTACTATCAACATTTAATCGATGTAAACAAAAAAGACCTCAAGCAAGGAAAAATTGTCAATGAATTGCGAACCGAAGATATTGAGCGGTCTTGAATGTTTTCAGTATTTCCAGCGTTCGCTGCAGCCAACAAATCACAATATTTTCGATTTCTACTCCCTTCGCAAACGCCACCATTATATAAATGTAGGCTTAAACAATCTTTAATGATAGAGAAATCTCTGTGAATGAAATGAACAAATGTTTTATTCTGACACCAAACGGCAGGTACAAAAAAATTATTTCACCCGTTCCAAAAGGCGCAGAAAGTCAGAAAGGTGATAGAAACGCCAAAACGCCAGTCTTTAAAGACAAATTGTAATCAAAGTTTCTTTGACGCGTTGCGAAATATAATCTCAATGAACAAGCACCACATGTCGGCGCAAAGTGAGTGTGAATTAAACGGTCCCGACTTACATGTAGTGCCTTAACCATTTCGTGCAAACTACACTTTAAATCCAACCAGTTTTCAAAATCCTTGCAAAAGCTACATACAGGACCAATCTTCTGCTTTGCTGGATACCCATCGTTGATTTTGACAATTCTGAGGCGAGGGCGGCTGAAGCAACACGATCCACGCTTCGCCCGCTCCAGCTGGCTCGAGTCAGCAAACTACACATTACTCCACACAAAATGACTCCCCTGTACCGCTATTCTTTACGAACATTGCTTGAGTATTAAAAACCCATTTAAGGACGTCAAACTCACCAATAACGAGAAGTATCAAAGATATTTTCGACCTTAAAACGAAGCAAAACACCGATCTCAGAGAACTGATCGATCGAAGGATAACACAACCCGATGGTGATGACCACTGACCAGTTACTGTGACGTCAAAAAACGTATTTCCGCGGTGTCTAGGCTGGGTAATTTCCCTCAGTAAATCACAGCCTTTTATTCCTAAACGCTTCCAAAACAGCTGTTTTTGTGTTTACCTTTGTAACTCGTGTTTCTCACAGGAAGATGTTTTGCAACAGGAGAAAATAATAGGCTTATTTAAATTGGTGGACGGCAAAAAATTATTTTCTAACTCTATATCAAACCGCCTCTGTCAACTCAACGTTAGCTTTGTCGAGTTGTACGGGTCAAGTTAAAACGAACCATTATTCCACTTTTTCTCTTTATCACAAGCTTCGCCTTAAAAACATAACCGGGCAAATTAAACCTGCAACTATCAGCTCGTTTACACGTACCTCCCGAGAAAGTTTACACCAAATTTATCTTCCAGTTGATTTCGGACAATTCTGGACGTCAGCTGAGTAAGTTCACCTTCTTTCAAAATGACTACAAAAGAGGAAACGAATAAGCAGTTTTTGCCAATGTTCCCTTCTAAAGTAGCTAGAATGTAAGCTTTTTAACAGTCCCGAAATGTCAGTTTACCTGCCATTGCAGATTGAATCTCAGCGTCCGATGGTTCAGCCGCCATTGCATGTGTTTGTTGTTGTACCATGTGTATTGAGCCTGCATGTAGTCAATGATGAGTCAGCGGACACTTCCCCTTCGGAAGAAACTGTTTATGCCATGTATGCCCTATTCTAGTGTACAGTCAACTCTTGGTCGCCTACAAAAAATGTAAAAAATCAACCAAATAAGCCCAATGCTAAAATTAGGTAAATAGAAACTAAGTTGTTTGATTTTCTTTCCACATGCGGCAATTTTCGGGAAAAGTACTGTGACTTATGTCACTTCTGAGGAAAGATTTTCTAACGATCATATGTGATCATGTTGGATGGTCGCCCCGGGGAGGGGAGGTACTCCCTTACATGGGCTATATAGGTTTGTGCGGCCTCAAAGGGTATGGTTTTTCAGCCGTTTTGGTCATAAATAGCGTATAGAAGTTAGCTGATTTTCGTCATAAATAGGGTATGGTTTTTGCACTCTAGCCTTCATATGGGTAAGTTTTAAGAACAAGCCACTTTTTCATTATCGAAAAGAAAAACAACAAAAGCCATTCACAAATTATGTTTATGGTAACTTAACATTGGTCTGAACTAGGGAACTAATTATAACGCAGGTCTGAAACAGGGTTTTGATTTAAGGGTCAGGTCATAAATAGGGTTTCGAATTTTTGGTCAAGTCATAAATAGGGTAGGGAATATCGCAGATTTTGGTCATAAATAGGGTAAGGGTTTTGGGAAGCGGGCCGCACACCCCCACCCAATTTTTCTGGGAGTACCCCCTCGGGCTTACCGGAAACGACAAAAAGAATATGTCAAACTTCTGGCCTAAAAACTGGTCGCGGTCGCTTGAGAAATTTGAGTAGTGGTCGCTTTAATACGAGAGAGCTCTTGGAACCGTATTTGACTGAGTAACAAAACGTTTATTTACAAAGTGGTCCCTTACGGGAGGTGCACGTGGTCGCTTAGGGGAAGTGGTCGCTATCAGAGAGTTGACTGTGCTTCTTTTATTGCAAGGTGAGGGGATTACTATTTGCTCAGCTGCTCCTGATCACGGTTTTGGTTTTCGCTAAAGGCATTTAATAATCTCTCTGCAAGTATGAAAGTGGTAACCCTGAACAGAGTGCGATAGTTTTTCTCTCTTGCTGCAGAGGCCCCAGCTCCAAACACACCATACAACCGGGGATTTCCGAGTTGTTCAATTTCAAAACGAGTCTTCGTGCCAAACCTTTCATATGAAAATGAGTTTGATTTGCATGAAAATGAACCTGTGCGTGGAACACATTTTTATATGAATGATTTCACACGAAGACTCATTTTGGCACAGAGACAAAAAAGTAGCTCTGAAAATTTGGTCCATTTTGGTCACGATTGATGGTTATCGACTGCGTGTGACTAACATCAGGCTGTAAGGCTGTATTTTTCTGTTCATAAGAGTTCTAACTTGTCTGTAAAGAACACTGACTCACAGTCCTGTTCAGTCACAAAACACTACATTTATAGTAACTTCATATAAGACTACACCGTCTGTAAGGGAGAACACTGGGTCATAGTCCTGGTCACACACGTTTTGTAACCTCCAGTAAGGGAACATGCATCAAAAGGGATCACTGAGTCAGTTTTGGCCACACCCAAGGACTCCTCTGTTAAGGGGGCACTGCTTGTTTGTCTTGTAAACCCAGACATCTTCCCATGATGAGAGACAACTGCATTCACAGACTAATCAGTCTAGCTTGTTCAATAATTGACTCACAAAACTACTCATCAAACAAATATACTGCAAAATATTTATTACTGCAGAGATTTCGCATGGAATTCTTTGTTACAGTCTGAATTATAAAAAACCTACGGCTGAATGCATATTTTTAAAATTAATATCCAGTTAAAGGATGGTAGCTGACAGTAATTATCTATGTTTTAACTAACTATTTTGATTCAGTGATTACTTGATGATAAATTACTGTAGCCTATTGTATATTTTTTTTCAAACAAACTCGTCTACATTAAGTGAAACCTGAATGTGGCTTGCTAGTTGACTGCATACAATTTTTTAAACATTTTTTTCAGTTTTTCTTATACAACTAACATTTTGATCTCTGTATAACAAAACTAAGTTTATTCTAATATAACAATAGTGATCGTGGCTTGTGTTTTTAACAAGTCTGTAGACCACACACCTGCTGATTGGTCAACAGCTATTTGACTATTTCCAACAGAAACTGATACACTTGATCTGTTGCAGTATTCACACAAAAGTCCAACTCAGAAAATGTTACATAAAATTTGTATCTTGACTGATCACACAAGTACATTAAACTTTATGCATATTTTACAAGCAGCATTTACAAGTAGCATTATAAGTAAGCTAGAAGAGTGGTAGGCTCAATTTCTGCCTCTCTCAGGTCTGGTCCCAGCCACATCTCAGGAAAGATGCCTGAGATGTGGCTTTCCCTTTGGGGGAGAATGCTTAGGCATCTTTCCTGAGATGTGGCTGGTAATCGAGCCTAGAAGAGTGGCCCATGAATCAGTTTGGTTTTGTAGCTTTAATCAGGTTCATTTAATGACAAAGTTTGGCCACGTCTGTCACATTATGCCACATTGGAGTGACAGCTGATTCATGCAAAATTCTGATCTTCTCATGTGCCGATCTAATTCACCAATGACTTCCTGAATTTTTTGTATGTAACTAGTTATGTAGTAAGGTTTCACTGTAGCCTTATCTTGTGTTGCTTTACTGTTGGACACTACATGTAGTGATAAGATTTTGCTATTTGCAGGTGAGTTTTGATAAAAACCAGACAAAAAAAATCAAATTTAGTTGCCTTCGGTTTGGCACATGAGAACAGCAATTTGTTGACATTTTTGGTGCATCAAACAGGTGTACAGTCAAACCAAGGTCTCATTAAGCCAATTTATAATTTCCATCTCTTCTAGCACACAATTAACAGTCCATTAGGACTCTTCCTTTAACATTCCAATCTACTACATCATCTATTAGTGTATCACTCAAATCTAATAAACCTTATCCATCACTTTACTCATCTTTATGTGCTACTACAACCATGAATGCTTAACAAAGAACTATATTGAAAATTTAAATCTTTCAAATGCTCCATCAGAAAATTAAGTTAGCCCAAAGGCTTAACTCAGTTGTTTACATCTCTTAATGCATCACAGAGTTGTAATACACCTTCCTCTGTTCTCTTGTTACCACTTGGTTCTACACAAAGAGTTTACAATTTACATCTTCTAATGCATCACTCAGCTGTAGTTTACCACGTTCAGTTATACTGCCATTCCTCACGTTCAACTACATCTTCTAATGCATCACACAGGTGTAATAAACCTTGGTCAGTTTTTCTGATACCTGAAAGGTCCAACTTGGCAAGTTTACAATTTACGCCTTTCAATGCAGCACACAGGTGTAATACACCTTGGTCAGTTATACTGTTACCTGAAAGGTCCAACTTGGCAAGTTTACAATTTGCGTCTTTCAATGCAGCACACAGGTGTAATACACCTTGGTCAGTTATACTGATACGTGAAAGGTGCAACTTGGCAAGTTTACAATTTGCGTCTTTCAATGCAGCACACAGGTGTAATACACCTTGGTCAGTTATACTGTTACATGAAAGGACCAACTTGGCAAGTTTACAATTTGCGTCTTTCAATGCAGCACACAGGTGTAATACATTTTGGTCAGTTATACTGTTACGTGAAAGGTCCAACTTGACAAGTTTACAATTTGCGTCTTTCAATGCAGCACACAGGTGTAATACACCTTGGTCAGTTATACTGTTATATGAAAGGTCCAACTTGGCAAGTTTACAATTTGCATCTTTCAATGCATCACACAGGTGTAATACACCTTGGTCAGTTATACTGTTACCTGAAAGGTCCAACTTGGCAATTTTACAATTTGCGTCTTTCAATGCAGCACACAGGTGTAATACACCTTGGTCAGTTATACTGTTACGTGAAAGGACCAACTTGGCAAGTTTACAATTTGCGTCTTTCAATGCAGCACACAGGTGTAATACACCTTGGTCAGTTATACTGATACATGAAAGGTCCAACTTGGCAAGTTTACAATTTGCGTCTTTCAATGCAGCACACAGGTGTAATACACCTTGGTCAGTTATACTGTTACCTGAAAGGTGCAACTTGGCAAGTTTACAATTTGCGTCTTTCAATGCAGCACACAGGTGTAATACACCTTTGTCAGTTATACTGTTACCTGAAAGGTCCAACTTGGCAAGTTTACAATTTGCGTCTTTCAATGCAGCACACAGGTGTGATACACCTTGGTCAGTTATACTGTTACCTGAAAGGTGCAACTTGGCAATTTTACAATTTGCGTCTTTCAATGCAGCACACAGGTGTAATACACCTCGGTCAGTTATACTGTTATATGAAAGGACCAACTTGGCAAGTTTACAATTTGCGTCTTTCAATGCAGCACACAGGTGTAATACACCTTGGTCAGTTATACTGTTATATGAAAGGACCAACTTGACAAGTTTACAATTTGCGTCTTTCAATGCAGCACACAGGTGTAATACACCTTGGTCAGTTATACTGTTACCTGAAAGGTCCAACTTGGCAAGTTTACAATTTGCATCTTTCAATGCAGCACACAGGTGTAATACACCTTGGTCAGTTATACTGTTACCTGAAAGGTTCAACTTGGCAAGTTTACAATTTACATCTTTTAATGCATCACACAGGTGTAATACACCTTGGTCAGTTATAAAGCTATTCCAGAGGCTCAACTGGGTGAGGTCATGCAGGTGCTTTATGAAAAATGTAATTGCTATGCAGTCAACAGGAGTTACTCGGCAGTGAGACAAATCTATTCTGTTGTTAAACTTACTGTCCTTCTGCAGTTCAGAAGCTGCCCTCTCTACCACAGCTTCATCTTTGTACTCATGCAAACACTTCATCATGAGAACAGCCTCCTGTCTTGTTTCCTTGTTTACTGTCAAAGAGTTATGCAGAAGACTGACAAGACTGTTTACAGCTTCACTTCCTTGGCCACAAAGCAGACCTGCCACAAACTGAATAACCATGTGCCATTTTGGATCTGAAACATTCAAGGCAATGAAATGACTGAGGTCATTGGGGTTCATCTTTGTGATTTCTCTGGCAGCAAGCAACTCTTGGAAAGTCAGGTGAATGAAGCAGAAATGGGATCTAAATTGTAACCAGGTAATTTCACTGTCTGGCATACGGTTAAGCAAGCCACAGTTTTCCATTCCAAGCACTTCCATTGAATCAAACACCAGTCGCCTTTCTTCTATTCCTGTTTTGGCCAATGATCCTACTTGGGTTAATGTTTCTTCTATGGAATCTGAAAATGCTGCATTTCCCATCAGGTACTCCTTTGTCAGTAGTTTACCCTTAAATTCTGGGTGATGCTTGAAGATGAACAATCTCAGTGTTCCTTCATAAACCTCTGTTGAAGTTGTTGGTAAAGCTGTATTTCCTGAATCCTGGTCTTCGAGTGTGATCAACTTTTCCAAAAAGGAACAGACAATGAAACTGTTTACTGGAATGTAGCACAAAGACAACAATTCTAAATTGCTGCTGATATGTTCCCATATTCTTCTCACTATCACTGTGTTGTATGTACAAAATTTGTGAACATATTCTTCAACTTTTTCTGGTGTAAATCCCATGATCTCCACCCTTCGGTCAAACTCAAGTCTTGCAAGACTCTGCACTACATTGGGTCTACAAGTTGTCAGAACTGTGGCTCCAGGAAGCTGGTTTCCTTTCATTAATTTCATGTAAAGTGTAGAGAATGGCATTGCCTCTGTTGGACCATTACGACCTTGTGCCTGCTCCTCCTCCAAACAGTTTTCATGGTGCTTAAATTCATCCAAACCATCAAATAGAAGAAGTACTTTCTCTGGGTTGTCTAACATGTATTGGAACACCTCATTGTCAATGCCTCCTTCTGGACATAAAAGACTCATGAGTTGTTTAAGAGATATCTTGTCTGTTGTCTCATTGAACCATCTGAACCGAAACAAGAACAAATGTTCAAAGTTTTTGTTGCCAGTGCTGTCACGAAATAGACCACCCTCGCTCCAGTCACGCGATAGTTTCGTACATAGTATAGACTTTCCGATTCCCGGACGACCAACTACAAGAATTTTTCGAGGATCTTGGGTATCTTCGTTGGGAAGAAATAACTCTTCAAGATTCTTCATGGATAGTGCTCCACGCTGGGGCTTCAAATAGATGTCAAATATTTCGCGTCTATCTGACAAGTCTTCAAACACGTGTTCCGCTCTTCCCGTGTAAATGACAAGATCAACGAAAATGTCGTTCAAAATATGCCGGTTTTCTCTGCTCTCTTCCGGCCGAGCAATCAAGGGTTCAAGAAATTCCGTTTCTTTACAAACTCGTCCTTTCATTCGCAATGTGTGCTCACGCAGCGTGACTGGAGTTCTATTCCTGTTGAAAAAGTACTTTTGGCAAAATTCGGAGTCGAAGGTGAACTGTTTACTTCGTTTTGCTTGCACTAAAAGATAGCACAATTCTGCAAACACGAAGACAGAAAGTAAAATGTTCACTATCCAAATTCCTCTCGCGCAGGTAGCGTTGTCAGATCCAACAGAATTGTCACAGTTTATCGTGGCTGTGGCATCATGTTTAGTCGTATTCAGTACTGTGGAATTGACTGTAGGCTTTACGGTCGGTGAAACGCAGATAAACTCTGTAGGAAAGCCCTTTGAATAAAACGCGCAGTTCTGCAACACTGTAAACACGATCGCTAACATGCATCGGACAAGCAGATGAAGACAGTAGGAATAAAACACTCGACGAGTTGTCACTGTTGGTCGAGGGCGAGGGTTTTCTGGATTTGCTTTCAGTGCGGTTTCTAGCTCATCAACTCGCGATTTAACAAAGCACCAGGAGTAAGCGATGCACACAGCCAAAAGAGGAACGAAACATAAAAGGACAAATCCACAGAGTGGAAAAGGAGAGTTATACTGCTCGTCATATTTCCTCAAACAGTCGTCACGAGATTCGGGAGAAGAAGGACAGCGAAATGTTCGACGTTCGCTGGTTCTCAGATGTCCCGTGTATCCAGCAAATATCACTAAAGCTGGAAGATAGGACAGAGCTACGATGTAGCCAAAAGGACTGAAATACTTTGAAAGTAGATAGTCTTTTACACATTCCATGATCTTCCATGCTTAGCAACCAGCAACAAATCGAAACGAGACGGGCGTCGTCTGTGCTACCCAGACTCTCAAAGAGCGTCTATTTGTAGTAACATTAACAGACAGACAGAGATTTAAAATTCCCGAGCAGGGGTGAGAGGGGAAATCTTCTGATTGTGGGCACGCGTCTGAGTAGTTGTCTATCTCCCAGGCTCCTCGCGGCTTCGCCGCTCATTAAGGCTTTGCTTAAAATCGTCAAGCTACGCAGGCTAAATCTACGAAACGCTCTTCATCCAAGATAAAACCCTAAAATGAACACTCAATCTGACTCAATTAAAGCAAAACGTATTTAGTACTTAATCAACACTCTCTACATTCTACATTGTACAGTTTTTTAATCACATGCGACGAGACTTTCACAGGCATTCTTGGTATATAAAGAACTCATATGAATCTGACTTTCAGAATTTGAAAATGATGAACGAGTCATCGAAACGTCATTCGATATTATTATTATTGTTGATTTTTATTTTTAATGTATGTATGTACCCAAACCCTCTCGCCCTAGGCAGGATTACCTCATGTGACAGAACAAGGCTCTGTTTTAGCTCAGTTGTTTTTTCAACGAACAGAGACCCGAGAGTGGGCGTAACTCATTAATTGAAATTCTTTCCTTTATCAGCTCTGTTCAGTAACATCGAAAAGATTGCGACAGTAATTTTATAGCTTTCCATGGGGTATGGATATGGAAAAAAAATAAATACACCTTGGTTTTATCGTTAAGCTTTGTATTTTGGTTGGCAAGCTGCGTTTGTTCAGTTTATTTATGTTTTGTATGAGGCCTCTTTGCCTACATGAACCCCCACTGGTGGTTAACTTTTAGACCACGGTGGATTTGAATTTAAAATTAAGCCTTTGAACAATAAACAAAGGTATACAAAAAACAAATGCTTTGCAGCTGCCAGATAAAACATTTTTTTTTTCAGAGTGTTTCAGAAAATCTCAGGATTCACGTACAACTGACTGTTTGAATGAAGCCAGACATTATGGCAACAAACAATAGACTGCAAGGCTGATACTACGTGAAAGACGTTTCGAGACACCAACATGACAAAACGAAACGTCTGTCACGTAGTAACAGCCTTGCAGTCTATTATTTGTCATCATATTTTTATCTCTTGTAGATCCTACGTTAGCAGCGTTTTTCTTATGCGGTCCCTTGCAGTTTCTGATTTCTCATTATGGTAACATCCGTTTATTTATCTATTTATTTATTTATTTATTTATTTATTTTTTAGAATTCTGTAAGACGCTATGCGTTAAAGATATACTAAAAAAAATAAATATACATGAAATATATATATGAAAAATTAGTTTTGGCCACGGCTCTGAGCCACAAAAAGCTGCATAAAACAGGCAACTCTTGTACCAACCAGTTTGCCTGATATCAACCCGTTAAAAACTATTTGGTTACGATGCTTAATTTGCTTTTGTTAAAAGATAAATCAGTTATCGACTATGTACAGTCGGGAGCTATACATAGTTAGAGGGAAGTAAAGTCTAAAGGGATTGTTTCAATTCAATGATTTGACTTTTCGACCAGACGTATCCAGTAGCTGGAAATGTAGTGACAAGAGCTATGGCCGTTTAACAATTCTAGATAAATTTTGGATGAATTAAGTGTAGGTAATTATACGGTTTCGAGTTCAATTTGGAATTAATTTGCACGAGCGAGTTTTTCAAAAAGCTGAAATTGCACGAGCCGCTTCGGCGAGTGCAATTTCAGCTTTTTGAAAAACTCGCAAGTGCTAATTAATTCCAAATTGAACGAGAAAAACCGTATGATTACTTATTAATAATATAAACATGAAAATATTCGCGTGGAGGAAATGCCGGAAGATCTTTCTTGAACCCATTTTTTCTCATTCGAGAAAACTTTTTTCAAAGTTTCCGCACTAAATTTTCGTCATCATTTTGTGTGATATCATTGGTTTAGAAAATTTCCTATTTTCTTTCAGCCAATCACAATCTAGAATTACGATGTGTAATTTGCACTGGTGTTACACTTTTTGCACTGGTGTTACACTTGAACTGCGCTGCTCTCAGCCAATCAGAATCGAGTAATTTTTTCACGTATATTATTATTGACACAACACTCTCTTACCAGCACATTTATATTTCGCTTACCAATTTTCAAAAGGATCAAAAAGTCTCAAAGAAGTTTACATTCTTTGAATTTGTTCTCTCAATTCCTGTTAGCAAAGCAGAATCATATATACTCTTTCGAAATTTCTCGAAATGTAGGTACACCTAAAACAATGCTGGATATATCACTTATGGTTTATTTATTTTTTTTATTTCTCAGTTTTAGTTTATTTATTTCACAAATGGTTGGAATTCATGTAGACGCACCCCATCAAGGTACTCATTTATTTAACTACTAGCATTTTACCCCCAAGATCTAATAAAACAAATAAACGCCAATTCTTGAGAACTGTGGCAAATTTCCAATTCGTTTTATAAAACGTACTTCTTCGTAATTGAACTTAGTTTGTTTATAGAACTTAAAAATAAAATGACCTTCTCGAGACTTGGTACAGCTAAGGGCGGGATAAATAACGGAAGTTGACCAAAAGTGAATATTTTCAGTCTTCAGATATTTGATAAGGTACAATAATAAACAAACACAACAGTTAAAGGTAAGCGGATAGCGTATCTTTTCTGAAAGCTTTGATCTTGTTCGATATCTCAAGATATTAATGTTATTATGACATAGTTGTTCCAGCAGTTATCTTCGGGTAGATATGCTTATTTTTTCTCCAATGGATTCAGTCCACGCCCGGAGTTCCTCCATTTCACGCATTTTCAAATACAAATTGACAAATAATCTCGTCGGTTGGTTGTTTCTGAAATATATCCAATCAATTTAATTCAATAACTTTTTTTCCCGAATCTCCCCTCTAACGGCGCAGTTTGTAATGCTACAAACAGTTTCGGAGCAGAATGCGCGAAGATCTCGCGTGATTAAAGACAGACGTGTCTCGCAACGCGCGCGAGTCGTGCAAAACTTCACACTCTATCAAATTTCCAAAAAAGGAGTTGTACTAATGCTCGTTTCGAAAATACATACATACATACATACTTTATTTGTAACTCCCCAAAGGGGCTTTTCAGTTACAAAAGGAATAAAAAAGATAAAAATACGTTAATTAAAATGAATAAACAAAATGGGAAAGGAGTCTAAAATTAATTACAGTATTAAAGATTTAAAAATTTACAAAGTTTAAAATTGAATATTAAGAATTTACATTATTAACATTTAAAATGTGTTTGATCAAGTGTCCCTTAAAAGCTTTCACAGAAGGCAAACTTTTCAAATCATCACTCAGCTCATTCCAGATTTTTGCTCCGCGATATGCAAATGATCTTTGTCCGGTAGCCAGTCGGCAACGTGGAATGTTTAAGTCATTACTCTGTCTGGTGTTTCTTGTAGCGATTTGAGATCGGAAAATGAATTTATCAATCAAGTAGTCTGGAACAAGATTATGAATACATTTGAAAGTCATCACAGCGTCATGCTTCTGCTACTCAAATCTTCGTAATGTTTTAAGGATTTCGTTCCCTCAATTTTGAACACGCAAAAAGGAAACAAATTTAAGTTGACTCAGCTGAGACAAAATGGTCAACCGTATTTCATTTGTTGTGAAGAAATGTGTGGAATTAGTGACACGCCAGGAGGTTTTGACTGGTTTTCTTGTCACCACACGCACGTGCTGGGATGTCAGTGAAGTGCTCTTAAATGGCGTACAAAATAACCTGAACTTTCAAGCGTTTGTACGAAGTTTGCTTGATCTTAAAGTCCTTCATTAAATTTCTTATCATTGAAGTTGTGTGGGGTATTCGCTGACAAACTATTAATATAACGACTCTGAAATATGGCAGCGATCTACAATTTAATACAATCAGTATTTGGTAACATGGGGAAAATATTGGATTATATCACACCCGTGTAAAAAATACATTCCTAAGTGAGGTCTGCAAATGCGGATATCATACACTGAAACATTCTGCGCTAAAAACAGGCAGCTACCTAACTACATTGCGTTTTACAAGGAATGTGTCGTTTTTAAGTGGCCTACCAGCAAACTCTAATTCTTTCTATCAATTTGTGTCAATTAATGCTTTAAACGTCTTAACACCCCCAGCTTACAAGGCGAAAATATACGTGACAAAGATTCTGAAACTCTTAACCTAAGACAAAAGCATGTTATACTTGAGCTTTGCTGAACGCTGGTTGTGTTCAAGAATTAAAGGTCAAGATTTTCAGTCTGTTTAGTTTTAGCGATAGCTCTCGTGTTGTCTTCTTGGTCACGAAAATTTGCTCCATAATTGCTCTCCTCACTCAGGTGTTATAAATGGATATCGCTGATTTGTTAGTGAAGCTGACAGACATTGGGGATTATTACTCATTGCCCTGCATATCTTACAAATTATTTCTGGAAAGTACAATTATACGCCAAAAACAATTCGCTATAGCACGACTTTTCTGACCTCCAAAACCGTAACTGCGTCATTTTGACTGTAGTTGAACGAAGGAAGGCTTTCAGCTATGTCGCCCTAATCATTTCCTAAAACGGTTTTTAAAACGTTTATTATCGCCTCAAGCGTTTCCTTTGCCTTACAGCAATACTTCATCGACAGCAAGGGGTACGTGTCTTGTTGAAGATACAAACCTTATGTCTTGCTTAAGCAACGAAACATCTTGATTCACTGAGCGACTGAAGTGCGTTCTGAACATTTCTGCTAAGTTCTTGCCAGCTACATAGGTTAATTCAATAGAAGTCGACATTTAAAAATATCACTTGGTAATTCCCGGTTCCTTTTTTTTGGTGCCGGCAAAACAGTAGCTAAATGCATATAAAATTCGTTATCAGCGCTGCAAACTTGCACACTGTCAAGCCATTTGACCTATAAATGCCTTCAGCTATTTTAAAGTGTGGGAAAATTCTAAACTGGAACATATTATTTCCAGCCAAAGACTGAAACTATTCGTATGATTTCGAGTTTGAACTGGTCTTGAATGACCTAACCCTTTACTGACCAAATTTGGTACTCACTCAGAGCTTATGAGCGAAAAGGGCGATGATTTCGTTAAATAGATGTTCTTGTAAAATACCCCGTAAACAAACACTGATTAAACGTGAGTAGGCGTTGCAACGTTTTCTCGCTATCTGAGAGTTTCCTTCAAACGACGGACCAATAGGAAAGGAGATAAAGCGATTCACATGATCGACTGTTGAAAAGCTTTTTGCCTGCCAAGAAGCCGCCAAAAACTGTTTTGATGCCCTTTTGCAAAAGAGAGACCTTCTTTTGCGAAACATTTCAAAATTTTATTGGGAGCTGATGTTCTTTTAAGTTCTAATAAGTTCTTAGCACCGAAAGATGTAACTCTTTCTAATTAAGTTTCGCTGACTTTGACTGATCACGAACAGATATCACAAGAGATTTCAGCCAGAAGCCCTCACTCATACCCATCTGTCATGTCGGAAATTGTCTCCTTCCAGATTACCTAGTTTGGATCTTAGAGATAAGACCGTAATGTTATACGTTGCCAAAGGACTTCAGGATTAAAAACTTATCGTGTTTTCCATGCGGGTAACTTCTCTTGTCTCCAAAAAAATTCTTGAGGCAAATATTTAGGTGTGTCTTCAGCGAACGCAGATTAACTTCGATGGCAACGGGTGACCGAATTATGCGTTTTTTCTCCCATTTTTTGCGTCGTAGAAAAACAGATTCCATGCGAACAAACTGGAATGCGTGAGAACACACGTAGCAAATAGAAATTGCTTGCAAGAAGAATATATCCATATTACATGGCAACATTCCCTAGATAACTTGATCGCTATCGGTTAGAAGTTCACTTAGGGCAAATCAGCGTTGTAGATAAAAACAGCGAAATCTAAAATATTCATCGTGTGTTTACAATAAGCATGAATAACCCTTCTCCAAATTGGTTCATAGGTAGTTAGAAAATTTGGTCCCAACAGCTTGAAATATTTCTATTCCGAGGTTTTTTTCGGTTGTTCTAACAAGGTTTTATAAACACAATAGTTTCAAGTGCAGCTGAATGTTATCTGGCACGGACAGTAAAGAAGCCGCGAGTCATTTGAGATAAAGTAAACAAATATGTTTCGATTTATGAGATGTTACCCTTAGATGTTACAAACACCCATAGAAGTCTCATAGCTGAGAAATTGGAGGCAATGCTTTGTCGTTAATGATTCAGGAAAGAGTCAATCTTTTCCACCACCTTTTAATTTGGCAAAACTGGCAACGCCCAACGATTTTGCCTAGCGTAGAATCAGCTACTTTGGTGTTTAATAAAGAGATACAACGAGGCCATAATTTTCTATAAACTATTTATTTGAAGAGTAAACATTATTGTTATAAATAACATGGATGTTGCGTCAAGCGGTATAATGCGATCACGCAATAGCATTATTGTTATGTACATCTCGAGTGAAAAAGCACTAGTGCTTCATACAGCCATTGAGGCTCACTAGAAAATACTTAACTATGTACAAGTTAGACCTTAAGCACGGATTTATCAAGCTAAATACGGCCATTTAGTGTAAGAGTCTGATGGAATGATCTCAGTAATCAAACGATTATTCTGCAGTTGCCTTTAGTGCCGTGAGATACGGAGGCGTATTGCATGATGTAATTAGTTATCATTAGCGCGTATTATCCGGGAAGTCCATACGGAAAAAAGCTGTTTTTATAGTCCCTATCGCATCAGTGTAGTGTGTTAATCTGCTCGCCTTAAAAAGTCGTTAATAATACCAAATACCTTGACATCTCCTGAAAACATTACTTAAGTATTTGCTCATTATAAAAGTTGTTACAGATGTTCTAAAAGTCGGCTAATCGGACTAAATGGAGTTTTCTTCCAGCCTTTAATAAACTCTTATGTGCGCACTACTAGAAAAATAGATAAACCGATTGATGAAGTATTGTGCCGCAATAAACGAACAATTTGACATCAATGCGGTGAAAAGCAAGTGCTTACACAGCATAATTTCGTCACCGCCAGTCTTTAACTAGCGCGAATGGAAAAGAAATTACCGCGGTACAGTTCAGTTCGGTATTAACTAATTTTACCTCTAGCCTTCAGCGCATCTCTGCTTATCTCATAAAGTGCTCTAAAGTACAAATTGATTCTAATTATGTTTTCTAGAGGTATTATCGTAATCGGCGTGGAATAGCACACCAGTTTCGGGTCCAAAATGGCGCGTCGTTAACTGCCATTTTCGTACATGGTGTTCGCCTTTTCTTTTTTTGCTTTTCCCCAACTTTTCTAATTCCTCGTCTCGCTTAAATTTTATTCTTCGGTTTTGAAACCAAACTTTTACCTGCGCCTCGGACAAGTCCAATTCCTTGGCGATTTTCTGTCTTTCTTCCCCAACAATATAGTGATTTCCAAGAAATCGTTTTTCCAGTCGCTTGAGCTGTTCCGCTGAAAATGTAGTGCGCGCCCGTTTCTTTTTGGGTGGGTACATGCCCGGATCATCGATTTCTCCGAAGTCTGCTCCATAAGGGTAATAATCACCTTTGGAAAAATAAAACACAAGTAAATAAATAAAAGGTTAAGTTCCCTGACGTTAAAAAAGGGGCAACTTTCTCCAGTCAGGCACGCTTTGATGGCAGAAAAAAAAAGTACTTGAAATGCGTTGACCTTTTATCAGCCTTGACTGAAGATTTTTTTCAGCTCAGTTTGCGCGCGGTCACTGGTTCGGAAAAGGGTTGCATGGTTTATGCCCCATTATTTTTATGGTACTTTACGTTTAAGTGCTGAGTTATCTCAAGCCAGGAAACAAGTTGTTTACTTTCTTTTTCCGGTCAGGAATTGTTAAACGTTTCTGTTAATAGTTGAGGTTTCTGAGGGCGGATTCCAGCGACTTCTGCTCTTGAAGTTCAACCGCTCGAGAGATTGTAGAACTACTAATTCTTTGTATGACTGAACTGGCTATTTTATCGACGAAGCACAAATATTTGAGGGTCACAAAGTTTTCTTGTTGTTAAAATTGAGAATTTACAGACGACTTTCAATTCCACACTCGGTTGGTAAACACGTCAAATATGTGTTGGGTTTTGTAAACTTGCTCAAATCATTACCGGTAAGTGAGCCCTATACATGGCAAAAAGGGAGGTATGCGCTGGCATTTAGAAATACAGACGAAAGATTTCTTGTCAGATAACTAGATGAAACAAACAAGAAGACAAGGCTCAATTTCCGATGTCGACCCTTTGGGACAAGACAATTCGCTTCTGTTAAAGACCTTCTTAGCTATGATAATGTTTTTGGAGCGCTACGAAGATGACTTCATTTTATTTCTATTCACGATAATTGCTCAATTCTAGCGCGTGATATTTTGATGAAGCAATCAATCAGGTCTGTTAACAATTTGTTATACCCGCCGAGAAGAATTCATCTCGCCGCTATCGGTGTTTTACATAATTTTCTAACGATTTCTTTGACGCTAGTTTACAATTGCGCTATCTCTCTGTCGTCCACCACTGACTAATATACCCATCAATGGCCAGTTTTATTGGAGGTTAAACGGATGCGTTCGCTATTTTATGATCATGACGAGATAGAGCTGAATTGAATATTTGCGAGTGTTAACTTGGTTATTTGTTCACCCCGCGCGCCATGTATGTTTCGCGCGTGCCATTTCCAACGCTAATTTACACCAGTGTTGTTTAACTTGGGTAGTCCTAGCGTAAGGCAAAAGTAAACAAACATACTGCTAGACCTATGCAAATACGCTAAGAAGTTTTAACAACACATAAATAAAACCACGACAACTATTAAGGAGCATTTCGAGTTCAAATGAATTGATAAGTTTTTGAAGAGCGTCAAATGAGTACAACATGTCTGTTTGAGCCGCGCTTACGATCAACTGAAAACAGATTTGCTCAACGCGTGTAGGCAGGATTTCAAGTACCAAATTATTTTTACCTGGGTGAGGATGGCCAAGATACGGCAAATTCTGCCTCTGGTGCCACGAAGACATCCATGGCAGAGGCAAGCCTTGGTTGTTTGGCATATCGGACATGTAGCTGGGGAAATTCATCTCGTTGGAATACAAGACCTCTTGGAGAACCCGCGCAGATGGAACAACAGAGCTCGGTCCAGAGGCATGTGGTTGACACATCGTAAACGGCGGTGGCCTAGACGAGTTTGTGTTAATCCCGTAACTCGGCTCTTCAAAGCAAGGGGGGACTAAAGCTGGAATACTCATCCCATGGCTTGCCTGCAGCATGTTTGGAACAGTTCCCTGGTCAAGGACGCGATCGTGCCAAGAAAAACCCGCAGTTCTGTTTTCTCGCAAGTGCTCCGTGATCAGTTCCCAATTCTCTTGATGTGCCGATAATTTCTGCCTTTTAGCTCCTTATCTCGACAATCGTAAGGTCTGGAGTGCGTTTAAGACCGAGGGGGTTTTTACAGAAAGGGCAGACACGTTATTGGACAGTTCATTTCCTCAGATTCTGCAATGTGTCAACATGATGTCTTGATGAAGGAGGCATAAAGTTGCTTCTCAAGATGTGTAGTTCCGCAGCTTGAAAATTTAATTAGCAGATCGCATTTCGTCTCGCTTGGCGTGGCAAAACCTGAAGACCTACATAATCGCAGAGAGATAAGATAAGAGAGGCTCCTTTGTTTTCATTTCCACTGACACTGTTTGGATAGGGAGGCGATTTACAGAGATGTTAGACAAACGTTTATTTAGCGTAAAGGTGGATAGAGGGCTTGTATTCTTGTCGTCTTCGCCCGAGTGTGTCTTTACCTTCGTTTTCTGAAGCGTGCGAGATTATTTAGCACTTTCGAGGGTTCCATGGCTTACTAACTACTGCTAAACGACTGTCACACGAGCGGACAGACCACCAACCTGGAGTTTCGCATATTGGCATGCGATCTCGGTCAAGCGGATTCCGCGAAAACTATAAAGCAGACATCGGATTGTGTTCTCCGCAAAATTAGCGCTGCCGCGTTCTTCGAGGAATTTTCTCGTGCTCTGTAGGGTCAACAAGCCGTTTAGAGGCTATTCAGCTAAGAAATCTGCTCAAAGCTACGTTGGTTTTCGGTTGCGTCGCGATTCGTGATGCTCCGGTAACTAGCGGCAGAGTTGTTTATCCAATCCTTTTAGAGACTCCATCAAGTCGATGGTTATCAAACTCGGCAAAGCATCTTTCAACGTTCCCCGTGTTTCACTTTACCAAAATCTATTTAAACCGCAACGTATTGTGTTGGGCGAGGGGGAATTTTTGTCGAGCCATTTTCGAGAGTTTTAAGCCGTTGGTGATAAATTGACCTGCGCCAAAGCGGAAGCCGCAGAGTTTTTTAGGAATTTCTTTTTGCTATTTTAAACCTAGTGGCTTGTTCATAGGAAATTGGGTTTTTTGATCTATTGTCTGCTGGATTAATGCTGAAAAGTTGTGTCTGAAGGATAAAAAGTGCTCTAAGACACTTTTCGTTTTCGTCGCGAGCACGTTTGGAGGCGTTCATGGCTCCCCAGTTTTTTTATAGAACAAACTACCGAAAATAAAAGCGTTTAGCTTTTATTGCTTAAAAGGCTCTTTCCTGAGGTTTGCAGTTTTCAAGAGTTGCAGTAAAATTACATGGTATTTTGATATATTTTTTAAATCGTTGCGTGAGCTGTCGTAAAATAATTCTTTCCCGCTTAAGTCTCAAGACGTTGCATGTACTCAGGTAAGTGCACAGCCAAAATCAAATATTTCTTTCAGATTTAACGTTGATATGGGCAGACGTTAAAATAAAAGTGAAGAATGATGATCGCAGTAAATTTTCCAATTTAAGCAACTGGGAAAAAAAATTGGGCATTGCATATGAAATTTTGTATTTGCTTTACGCGTTAGCTGTTACCTCGTACCTCTTTAAAAGAAGTTTTCATGCCAAAGACATTTTTTGTTCCTCTGAAAACAGCATGCTTCCAGTTTGTAAACACATCATGAAAGTTAGAGGTGACCAGAAGGGGGGGGGGGGTGGGGGTGGGGGGTACTCCCCAAAGTTTTTGGTGGGGCTGTGCGACTCGAGCCTTGAAACCTATACCCGTATTCCAGACCAATATCTGTGAACTGATTTCCATACCCTATTTCAAACCTGAGTGAAAACTCCATAATCCATGCATTTCAGACGTCTAAAATTAGCCACAGCTCTGACATATGACCACAGCTCACTAGAATTGGCTGTCATTAACGGTAACATTTGATAAGGGCTACACATTTCGCAATGCTGATGTGGCAAAAAATAGTTCCTTGTGAAAAATACCCAATGCCATTCCAGAGTGAAAGACACCCTATTTCAGACCGAAATGGTCCCAATCTATATCCTTTTTCTACCAAAATCGGTCAAAAGCCATACCATTTGGGGCCGCACATACCTATATGACCCATAATTAGGGAGCAACCCCCTCCCCCCGAGAGGCGACATTCCGCTAAAGAAAACTTAAGTTTCTCATCACACTTTAACCCGAATATCTGATACGATTAGAGACCTTTCTTTACAACAGCTATCAGTTTCTGCTAAACAATCTGGTCAAGTTTATCGAGGTTTATCTGTGGAGAGCTTACTTGATCGATTTGGCGGCACACTTCTTCAGTTATTGCAAACATACGGTTTTTTGTCGACATCATTCCGGCTTTCAAACGCTGTTGTGGCCTCTTAGAATTAACCACGATAACTGATATTTAAAAACTTCAATGCACTACATATGTGTTTTGTGCCTGACTTAATTTTAATTGCCCGTGGTTGTGTCGCGATTTACCGACTGCTACTGTAGGCATAAGTTATCACTGACTAATAAAAGTGGTTAGTTCTCCGCGCAATGCAGCCGAGAGAGCTTAAACGCATACTTTTGATGCATCATTTTTTGCAGTTTGTTTATAATATGGACCACCGGAGTTGATAATTCCCAGTTTTAAAACTTATTCCCTTTCTTGAACAATTAAATTTAAAACAGAGGGCGTTGAGATTGCCGTTTGCAGCAAGCTGGCAAATTTAGTAAACGAATCGATCAGTCATTTGATCATAAGAGAGTGCAGTAATTATAATGAAGTCTACCTACAGTAAAACGGTCGCAAACTTAAATGAATGGAATTTGTCTTCTGTTTCATATAGAAAATGGGAAACTGGCCTACAAAGATTGTAACTGCTTAGAACATATTACCTCCATAAATTTGTGGCGACTCGGCAACCTGATGTATTAAAACTTTGATAAAAATTTAACATAAAGATAATCTGTAACTGTACAGGTCCGCATAATTTGCATTAAAACTCATTTACCAATTGGCTTTGAGTTCCTTTGAAAAATTACAGAGATTGACTATAGCGTGTCTAAAGAGTGATATAATATTTCTTTAATCCTGTGGTTTCCGGCTGGTTTCGTGTAACCTCTTTCTCACCTCAGTTCTGAGGTACACATGTGTATTGGGTAAAGCGTCAAATTGGGTGAAGTTGGGAACATTTTATTGTTACAATTCCGAGTCTTTAGTTTAGTGTCCAATAAAATTAATTTCCGATCAACATACGCTAACCGTGAGGGAAATTTTGAAGCAGTAATGTCAACGACAATGACGCCGAGAAGTACAAAAGAACAAAAACAAACAAATTGTTGTTTTCAGTCAGTCCTGGCGAATGTCGCCACCTAAATGGATTTAATTATTATCTACCAGCTTTCAGAAACAGGCTGCAACTGTACTGTAAAATGAAAGCGGTCAATAAAAAAAATATTTTAAAAAAAGTACAAAGTTAACGCAATAGAACTTCTACCGTACAAAACACTGTTTATTGTCGTTCTCGTTGCGTTTCTCGTGGTGGCGTACTTGAGCTCCCTAAAATCATTTGCACTGTCAAGTGCCTCTTCGCGGGATGCGGGATCTTGACGTCTTTTGTCCCGTGCGCATGGATGCCGCGCGCGTAAGGGCGCGTGTTCCACTCGTCTGCTCACTCACACTCGCGAATTCGTTGGTCACTAAACATTCCACAAGAAAAAGTAGACTTTCTCTTATTGGCCGCCTCCCTCCTGTATTGGTCATTTTACATATTCTTCCTGGGAAATAGTGATGATTTCTTCACAGTTTGTCTAATTTCTATTGCCCGTCAGTACACCCGAGGCTCAAATTATCGCTGGTGTGGATTTTGTTTTTGATTAAACCAAAACAAACAAACAAACAAACAAACAAACAAACAAACAGACAAACAAACAAGCAAAAAATAACGATGACTGCCACGCAAGCGAACTGAGAGTCACACGCTGCTTTTGTGATTTTGAATTAAAACACACTTAATTACGTACAAAGAAAAGATAGACTTGTGCTGAAGTAACTCTAGACAAGGAACAGTGCGACTGCCTTCACCTCAAATTATTATTTTTCAAACCGCGTACCGGTATTGTATAAGTGTTGTAGGTAAACTCCCCGAAACTGAGGAAAAATACTTACTGTCAAAAAATCTGTGGTAACACTATTTTTTTGCTGCCGCCAAGCCTCATCGAACCAGTTAAGGGATTTTTTATGCTTCTTTTTATGAACCGTCTGTTTCGTTATCCTGCAATTCCTTTCCAGTTTCAATTTTTCTTCGAGTCCACGTTTTTTACTCGGTTATTCTGGGCGAGGAAGACAAAGCACAAGATAATTTTCTCGCCCCAGTTCACCTTCATCTCGAGGACAAAAGACTTGAAGGACTCACGAAAATGTCTGCGAAAGTTTTCCTCGTGCTAAGCCTGTATTTTTTCAGCTGTCATGCTAAAGAATCTCTACCTGAGTATTGTGGAAAGGATTCCTATAGCTATACTCCGCTTAGAAAAGGCCCCAAAGGACAAGCATATACACTTAAACAAGTTCATGTCATCATAAGGTAGATTTTTTTTCACGATTTTTGGAATACGGAGGAAATAGTTATGCTTGGGCTTATTTCTTTGATCAACTTTGTAACTGTGTGGATTTGAACTCATCTCGCTAAACTTAAAAGCAGTAAATTTGTGAAGAGAATCGTGATTAAACGCTCTTAAACGTGCTAAGAAGTATGTTTAGAAATGTTTTTAATATATCGTGACTCTGTTGGAAAAATGCTGCAAGACTTGCAATTTTCCTTAGTTGTTATTGTAGCTCAGATTAAACATGTAGCGGTTCATTTTATTATAGTTATAACCTACATAATTTAGGTCGTGGCCTTTTCTCTCGCACAAGGATTCAATCAAGTTTCTCAATAGACGTGACAGGGGTGTGTTAGGAACCCTTTGGGGAACAAAAGCTGACAACTGCTTTAATTAAACAGACCATATATGCATCTCAGGGGATCTATGACCCTTTCATAGACAAAAGTACTGGTTTTCCTACAATGTTTGTGGTGGTTTAAGTTTTTCAACTCTTTGTGAGTGCGGGTTGTACTTGGATAGATTTGAGTCATTACTTTCACTTTGTCTTGATCTACGTCAGGGTGCAAACAACCAATTTCGTGCAAGGCATTCACTCACACCAGGCTATCAGAAATGATTTCCTTTGCATGTCTACCACCACATTCTCTAAAATAACATTAAAAGCAAAGTATAATGATCTGTTAGGAGAATTAATCTGAAATAAGAGTGACTTTTGTTTCAGACATGGTGACAGGACAAGAGCTGGTGCGACCCCTTGTTGGCCTAATGACACAGCTGTATGGGATTGTCTGTTGACATCAGCTTCTCTACCGGTTGTGAAGCATGACACCCATGATATCACAGTGGACAGGATATACAGAGATGGTATAATGTTTTGTTCTAGAAAATATCCATACCCCTCTGACAAAAGATTTTTAGTTTGACCCCCCCCCCCCCCCCCCCCGCCTGGAAATTCTGGCCTAGTTCATACTTTCCTTTAGGATTTTGTCTTTTGAACCTACCTTCCCCTTGGAATTATCCATTAAACTTCCTTGGGGAGGGAGGAGGGTATGGATATTTTCTGGAACTGTACAATTTATATAATTTTCACTTACATTGTTTTTTTTGTAGGTGCAAGTTTAAAAGGAAATCATTAATCCTTGTTTACACATTGGCTTATTTGCAGTGTACATGCCAGGCCGTAATGACATAAACGGTGATTGTGGCTTGGGTCATCTTACATTTAAGGGCTATAAACAGCAGTTACTAAATGGACAGAATTTGCGCACAGTATATGTTGAGACAGGGTTCCTTTCTCCCAACTATTCCAGTCATGAAGTCTTCTTTCGAACAGATGGTGAGTAATTTTACTCATGGTGCTGTTGAAATTCCTTAATTTGTCGTGTAGTGAATGTTTATTCAATCTCAATTGTTGAGGTATAGCGTTGCTGGGTTTCAGTCTTCTGAAACAGTCTTGGGAATATCTCTGAAAGGGTCCCAAGTTAGACTCTGCATTGACAGAGAGACTGAAATGGTAACAGCAAAATATGTCAACTAGTTTTGAAGGAAATCCCCCAAAAAACATTTTATTTTGGCTCTAAAATTAATCTGTTTGTTTAATTTTTTGAGCAGTTATGTTCTGGCATGTTTAAGATAACAGTCTATTACAGTGGAATCCTGTTAATGCGGTCACCAACGGGCTGCAAAAATCTGGCCGTTTTAAAGGGGTGGCCGTGTTAAAGGGGTTCTGTTAATAAGAAAATGACTGACTGAGCTTTTTTTCAGGCCAGAATAAAGTGGTCGTAATAACAAGGTGACCGTACTAACAGGGTGGTCCTAGGGCGGGGTTCCATTGTACTGAATTTCTGACATGGATTCAGAAGTAGGATATACATGTATTCTTGACTAGATGTTGTGAAGGAAACAAATATATATATGGATTTTTTTTTAACCAAGAGCAGTTCATTATTGTGTGTAATCATAATGAAAAACTGCTTTCTGTAAAAAAAGTATCTATGTATGTCAATTTTGTCCCTGATCCTCTCCACCCACACCAGGGGTCCTGTGCAGGCAATTGAGTGTTAAGAAACAATTTTTCTACAATTGGAATGTTTCTAGATACTATTTCTCTATGGTACTGTACATGCACGCATGTTGTCACTGGGCTCAGGACTGAACTTTCTGTGATCAAGCTGTGGCTAGGATGATTGTGAAAATTGTGTTTTTGGTTTACTTTTTTACATTGCCTTTCTCCACCTAGGTGTATATAAATGGTTACTGGTGAAGTCAATGCTGCTGGGGGGGAGGGGGGCTAACCCTACATTAGACTAAGCATCCCATCCAGGGGAGAGTAGGGATGTTGCTAGTTGCATTATGCTCTGTAAACAGGAGAAAATTGATAATTCCTTGCTTGGCAGGTCACTTGGCTTAATCACTGACTGACCATCTATCTTACTTGCTATGCATTTATACTGATTGTTTATGTTGTTTCTTTCCTATTTCTCTACAATTCAAAGATATGTCAAGGACAAGACAGGTCAGTTGTATTTCAAAGCTTTGCTGCTGTACATAAAAGTGATGAACTGTTTCTTCAATAACATTTAACCTCCATGAAGGTTATTTCATCCAAGAGACAAACCTGAAGCCAATTGATGGTTTTCTAAGCTTCAGTAATTTGTATGTGGTTGAAACCCAATCGTTCAATATTTTTATGTGACCAATCAATATTAATCAGAAATTTTGTTCTTCAGAATTTTGGTAAAAATATGCCGGTTGGCTTTTGGCAACTTGTTAATGCCAGAACAGATGATATGTACAATGTAAATTTGTTGTTGGAATAAATAAGTACATTATGTGCCAAAAATTTTGGACGATTTTGATTTTGGATCCAAAAAGTGTCCGAAAATAAAACTGTCTGAAATTTTTAAGCATCTAAAATTTGAAGCTTCCGAAATATTTAAAATTTTAAAGTAGCTCCAAAACTCCTAGTTTCCCTTATGAGGCGAACTCTAGTGGAGACACTACTTGAGATATGCAACATTTGGCTTGATAGCAGTTGTGTTATTTTCTCCACGGTATATCTCTAAAACATTACTGGTGCAGTAAAAAACTCTCTTTTTCCACAAATGTTTTCTCAGTCTAATTTGTGTTTTCTAGGCATAAAATTAAACCTCCGAAATTTTAACGTCCAAAATTTTTTGCAAATAATTTATCTGATGACGATTTAAATGACAACAATGATGCCAACAGCAGTAGTAACTGAGCAACTGAACATGCAGGAAACGGTTTTGTTGATTTACGTTCTTTCTGATCAATTGGTTTTTTGTCATTTCAGTCTGCTCAAGCTCTAGCATTAGGGCTGTTTCCACTATCCTCCCCATCCTCAGGCAAGTCACAAGTGGTTGATATTAATGTCATGGACAAAGATTATGATGACATTGAGCCAAATCCACGGTAAGTTTTGTTGACATAATTCATGACAGTTTTACACAACAAATAACTGATTGTAGTTTAAGTATCTATGTATGGACTGTGTGATTTCTTTTGATATGCTAGTCTCAGAGCAACGGATGATTCCCAGGGAAGGACTCCTATAGTATATGAAAAGGTTGGGATGCTCGACAGAAAATTTGAGTTAAACCCCTAAAAGAGACCAATCTGGCATAGCTTGAGCTTTATTTGACCCTTAAAAGATACCACTTAATTTAACAGAATAGGTTAGATTACCAGCTGTTGTTCAAGAGAGCAGCCTGTGCTCATAGACCAGACTTGAGAGATTGGCAGAAATCGAGTTTAAAAGTGGAAATAAGAGCATTTTTGTTATTATTTCTTTGAGTGTACCCTCTAAAAGATACTTTGACAGCTAAACATAGTGGCATTTTGTCATGGACACCCTAAGTGAGACCAGAATCCTTGATTTGTAGCCCTAAGCAAGACAATGAGCAATTCCAACATGTTCACATGGAGTCCTCCCTGGGTATGATTTTATTGCGTAAAAGTATGGACTAAAACTAATGTTCTTCTTTGCAGTCTTTGTCCCAAACTGGAACAGTACGAGAGAGAATTCATAGAAAGCGACATGTGGCAGAAGCATTATAACGAGATAACAAAACCTCTGTTGAATGAAGTTCAACAAGCACTTGGGTTGGAATACAATTTGAGTGAGTCCCCTTTAATTATCTGTTTGTTATTTAGCATATAATAGTATAATTCACTGCTACACCTATTATTATATTTTCTTCTAATTGATGGTTTTGTATTTTATTATTACCTGTCTGTTTGATCATGCATTGGTCCTGGGGGAGGGGGGAGGAAGGACTCCCATATAAAAGGTTGGGGATGCTTGTCATACTTTTTAGGGGTTAAAAAAATGGTCCTCAGCAGCAGCTTTCACGGTACCTTTTAGGGTGTTGAGCGGAAAAGATATGAGATATTTGACAAGCAACTGATTTATCGCTATTGAAAATTATGAAAGTGTCAGTTTATACAAGGTGTTTTAGAATTGGTGCCTCTTAGGGGTGAAAAAGAATTTCAAGCAACACCCACAAAACAGGATCTTAATACCTCTGACAAGATCTTTTCAAAATTTCCAATGAGTACCCTGTCCATTTTATGTGGGAGTTCTTCCCTGGTATCGGTACTGTATGGAGAATTTAGATCTTGGTCATTCAGGCAATTGTTTGTTTTTTCTTCCCCTCAGCATCAGAAGGCTTGGTTCACATTGCAGATTGTCTGTTCACTCACATGTGTCACAGCTTTCCTATTCCATCAACGATTTCTCAAGACCTCATGACCCGTATCGTTCAGGAGGTGCTAGTCAGGTGGTATGGTACGTTCAGCTATCCTACAATCCAGGAATCAGCTAAAGTGGGCATTGGCTTCCTGATTGGTGAGATTTGGCAGGTAAGGTGCCGGCTGGAGGACCACTTTGTACCAGACTGTTCCCAGTTGTTGTTTCATCACAGTTGTGCGAGAGTGGGAGTGAAGCGGGTACAGGAGAGCTACTGTGGAGTGGAGGAATATTTCTCCAGGGGTTTTATAAACGTTTTTGGGGCAACTGGTTTTCACAGGCAGGCAAAACTTTTTGAACTGAACTTCTTTACAAGAAAAACTTTTCTCTAGATGGTCAAAGCAGGTGGACAAAATCCTCACAGCCAGTCAGTTTGTCCGGTGACTGGCCTTTAATGAACTCCTGCTTTACCCACCCCACCCCCTTAGGTTTGCACTTGTTGAATTCCCGTTGGTTTATTTTGCTTGCAATCTTACTGAGCTAAAGGAACTTGTAGGTGGGAAATCCTGAATTAAAACAATGAAAGCCAAAATTTGTTTTAATAGGTGATATTAGAGAAGTGTAGCATAAGGTTTGCAAAAAAAGGAAAAAGGGAAACTTTTTCCCTCTGTCTTCAGCTGTTTGTAGAGTAGAGTAAAAATGTTTGTATTGGTGGTGAACTGTAGGAGACATTTTTTCTATTTTTGTGCAATTTTTTTAAGGATTAGATGAAAAGAATTCAGGGGTAGTTTTTGCCGTTAACTGTTTGCTGTTTGCTATTTGCTATAACCGTCATGCATTACCTCTCTATTGTTCTGTTTTATTTTCCCAGGCCATGCAAGAAGCCATGATGGAAAGTAAAGCGAGAAAGTTTTACCTTTATTCCGGACACGATTACACAGGTAGTTTTGCTTCAAATTGCGTTTTCTGACGATTTTAATTATTATAACTGGGCTACAGAATCAACAGCGCACAAAAACGACCCAGTAACAGCGAACCAACGTGCTACATATAGCGTCGAGTAGTAGGGCTGCCGAGGGTCAGGAAATGGTCAAGGAAAAAAATTCTTTAAGGTCAGGGAAAATTCAGGGATTTTTATTTCGAGTCAGGGAAAATTGATTTTTTTGAAGGAAAACCAGGGAAAATGGAAATAATTTAATACGGCTGATTTAAATACCATTGAAGGCTGGAAGACACATTTGCGGTTGCCGGGATCTGTACGATGTTTTTCCTTAATGAAGAAGGAAAACTTATTGGTCTTAAAGAATGGGTGGAAAGGGCAGCTGTAAGGGAAGGCTTGAAGCCAATACTGTATCTGACATTTTGTATTTATCTGGTCAGGGAAATCTTATTTTTATCAGGGAAAAGTCAGGGAAAAAACAAGGAATTTTGAAAAGCGGTGTCTGTGGCAACCACACGTAATCATTCGACCTCCTCGCCTGATGAAGACGAGCAGTGTAGCAATCGAAACGTCGGCTTGCGATTAACTATTGATGGCGCCCGGGGGTGTTACTCCCGGGGTGTTACTCCTGGGGGTGTTACTCCCGGGGGTGTTTTTCCCGGGGGTGTTACTCCCATATCAAAGGGTCGGGGATGCTCGTCGTCTCGCCTACGGGTATAAATCAGGGATTTTGGTATCACTTAAGGTGTTGTCTGACTCTATAACCTGAGGCAAGCGACTAAACGTTCTTTTATCAGGATAACCCCGGCGAACTATGACCACATCCTTTATCACCTAGACTGCAAAACAGTCGTTTTCGGACGTTTTCGGAAGGCGCGATCCTCGCGTGTGAAGCGCGCTAGCCTCACTTATACTCGCTCCAGACCTTTCGTTCGAATATTGACCGTCGCACGTGTTCGCAAAAATGCGACTGTTTTGCAGTCTATTTATCACCGGAATCCTCTATAACACGCTGACTTGGCCTCAGAATGCCGCAAATCCTCTTTCCGAGGACATCAGTTATAACGATGTTCCACGGAAGGATGCCTCCGGAACCCCTCTAAAGGGGACGGCCTTCGGCGGTCCGTATCTCGAACCCCTTTCTGTAAAATGCTGTATCCGCTCCTGCAGCCAGCTCATTATGTTCTTCTTTTTGTCTTAAGTCATGCCACTGCTCCAAGCGTTCAACGCCAGTGACTACAAGTGGAGTCCGTACGCCTCCATGGTTCAGCTGGAGTTGCTGGAAGTCAACAATGGTACCAACACTGATTACGCCGTCAGACTGCTGTACCACGGACAGGAGAGAATTATCCCCTACTGCCGCAGTTCCCCGTGCTCGCTGGCTCAGTTCAGCGACTACATCAAGGAAATTGTTTCATCGGACCCTAAAACAGATTGCGAGTTGACCAACCCGAAGATCATGAATGGACCACACCCAGCACGTGCCAGGAGAACTCGAATCTTGTTTTAAGTTGATCGGACACAAACCACGCCCCAAACACGTGGTGTTTCACCAATCACCTAGTTTTTTACGTCCACGGATTTGTAATTCAGTGTGTTAAAAAATTCTTACGGTTAGCAATGTACTTAATTTATCGGTAATATTGAAGGAATGTAAAATTGTCACTGTTAAATGCCGATATAATTCGGATTCAGAGGAGCTACGCCTTTTACTGCTTTTGAACAAAAATCGTTTTGAGCAGATGGTTAAGTACTTCATTTCCCCGCTGACACAGCACAACAATTTCTGAATGAACTAATCACATTGGTCATTTAGACATTAAGGAAATTTTGTCGGTATGTGATAAAGTAGAATTTTTGTAAAAGAACGTGTCCGTCAAACGAGTTACACTGCAACTGATTTTATAAAATAAAAGTAACGTGGCTGTTCTTTGTCAATCCCTTGTTAACCTTTAGTCGGGTTATGGCCCTTTCTCTGCCACGAACATTTGGGAGATAAACTGTATTGTGCGACCCGATTGAATCGGTCTTTTCATTAATTTTCCCTTCTTTAGGGTAATTTTGTAAAGGCATAACCATGCACGTCTATTTTCGCAGGTACAATACCCCTAGTAGAACACCACTAGGATACTGATGTAAATGCAGCAATCTGATTGGCTGAGCTATCGTGCAGTATCAGCCATTAGTATGAATGAATGAATGCTTCACTTAACGTGGATATACGCTTAGCTTGAGAGCTAGTTTACAGGTATTCCACTTAATAACTAATGAAAACCTAACAACTAAACAACGCTAATATCACAATTCTTCAGGTAAAATCACAAATTAAGAGCCACTGCCCGTAAATATGGAGAATCCGACGACAGGTCGGAAAATTCGGATTTTCTTTTATTGCGTCAAAAAGACCCTTTTGGTGAAGTATTTTCAGAAATATACTTTCAAAGTTCCAGCGACTTCACATTTTTGTGAAATCTAGGAAAGCTTGAAATACCGCTCAATCAACCAAGAAGGCCGATGGAATTTATGCAAAATTGCACATTCTCAACAAGCCAGTACAGAAAGAAGGGAACTTGCCTGGATTTCATATTCGCGCAGTTTGTAATTTACACTTTGATCATTCCTCTGAGGTAAAAGTCATGAAGTAAATATGTTTTGTCTACAGTTCTTGGCCGTTTGAAAAATACAACTATCGCAGTTTAATTTACATATAAAATTTCAACTGATTTTAGAGGGTCATAACTCTTCTAGTATACAAATCTCTCAACAAATAAAAGGTTCTAAAGGAAGAGCTATGCTATAGGTATACCATATTTAAATGGCTAGTTTGGCCCGTGAAAATTAAGCGCGCTAGACGAAAAACTATAAAGGGTATTTTGACCAATTGCGCCTTTTTTGGACGAGCGAGCAAGAACTTCGATTTCGCAGTCATCTTTATGAACATAAAAGAAGAGTAAAGTAACTGAATCAAATTGGCCAGGGATGATACTATTTTTCATACCACGTAACAAGACGACTGGAATATTCTAGTGATAAACTGTAAGGAGTTTTGGTTTTCTGGTTCACATAGATCTTAAACAATAAAAGTGATAAGTACTTGTAACAAAATAGTTCGTGGTTGCAAAAATGATGTCAATCAGTGTAAATTCTTCCCCCTTCTTTGCTACGAAACTGTCCTCCTAAGAAAGCGTCTCCGAGATAGAAAAACTTCCGGAATGTTAACATAGAAGCCAAGAGTAACAGGAGTTCTTTAATGATTTGATTCTGGTTGAGCTCTCTCTGTTAAAACGTTTCATGTGGACTTATTGCATTCTGCAAAACCAAAGGAAATGTGTTTCAGTAAGAAACTCACAATTTCTTCTAGTTTGCCTAGAACTGGTAGCATGGAATTGAAGGTAAATTTGAAATGTAACAAGTCTAGAAACAAGAAAACCTACCGCGCATGAATTTTCTCCTTGAAGGTCTTCCCTTAAGTGCTCTTCCGAGATAGTCCAAAACTTCTCAACAGCTTAGCTCCCTGTGGAGAACTGAATGCGCTCTGTCGCTTTGCCTTGATTTAAGTAGGCCTAATAATGAAATTTTTAAATACGAAATTGACAGCTGTAAATTTGAAAATTCAAATTATTAAAGCTCAAGCTGCAACTGTTCCAACACCTGCCGGCGCTTCTACTTTTAGATACTGAAAAATAGCGCATGCCGAGCTACATTCGTCTGGGGTAGGCTTCTTAATATTGACTTAACGAAAAATTTTCATCGAGCAGGAAAAACTGAAAATTTGTTCTTATGCCAGAAACTTTAAGATCATCCAGATCATCCAGAGTTAATGTCAAGCCCAGTGATGCATGCGCCCAAGAATTTTTAATTATGATCTCCGCTCTCTTATACAACAGCACTTATATTTTCCACTTTTAACTGTCATTTATCCCACATTTTTCCAACATTCAAGTATGTAGTAGCCGTTAAAATGAACATTTTGGGTGTCAGCTTACGAGTAATCAAAATCATATTTCTAAGACCTTTAACGCAATACCAATAGATTGGTATTTGAAGTTTTCGGCCGACATAAAACTGGAAAAGAAATGATATCAGCCGCATATGTTTTCTTGTAGAAGTTTTTCAAGTTTTGCTATATCTCTTTATACACATATTGTTGATAGTCTGTACAGGGACGAAGCCGGAGAAAAATTTGACTGAGGCAATGTCCATGGTTATATATTCTCTTCCTAGGTATTTTGAGTGTTAATTTATTTGTTAGCACATGTAGTGTTTTACTTTCCCCCTTCAAAAAAATGTCAGAGACAAGAGCCTCGGCTACAGCCCTGCTGTAATATTTTCTGTATTTTCAGAGGGATACTTCCGTCGGGCTTGTGAAGGCGATGCGATGGCAATAAACTGCGGCTCCAAGGTTATCCACATTCTGAGCGCATCGTATGGACGCACTCAATAGAACCTGTGTGGACATAGCGGGAGCACGTCTTGCCATGCTGGAACCTCCATGAGGGTGGCCAGGTTTGAGTGCCAAGGCCTTCAAAATTGTATTCTGCACACTACAAACTCAGTATTTGGAGATCCGTGTCTCGGCACCGTTAAATATCTGGAGGTGAGTCGAACGAGACTGATAAATTCCTCCGTAAAACACTAGAATTTCTCGAACAGAAAATGTTGTGAAGGATCGAGCACAATAATTTTATTTTGTGCTATTTTGGTCAAGTACAAAATTGCCCTTAAATTAAAGGAAACCTGAACATACAAGTTCACTAAGATAGGAAAACACCAAAGAGATACTAATAAACCATAAAGGAACAAGGACGGTTAAGGATGGAGAAGATTGACATGAATGACAAACGACGATCTTGAAAAATTTAGGCTAAACTTTTCAAGATGCGCTAACGTGATGTCGCTTCTTAAAAGCGACAAACAGCGAACGGAAAAAATTGCCTCTGATTTTGATTTCTTTTGATCTAATCTTAAATCAATCCAACACAATAACAGAAACAATCTCCTAGCTATTTTCATTTTGTTTCCTATCCTCACCCTCCTTTTTTATCAATTCGTAAGGTGGATTTTCAAACTTCCTTACTCGTCGCAAAGCCGTCAAACTTTGTCAGTTCTTGGCCGTTTTTAGCGCATTGCTTTCGATGTATTTTCCGATGTAGGACGCATAAACGCGAGCACAAACACTGAAGTGTGCTTCATCGCCCTCTAATAGGTAACGTACTAGTGTGCGGACTCATCCAAGCCAGAATACCTGCTTCAGATTTGCGAGGACCACTCACAAGCAATCCATTGTTACGGCGGGAGGAACATCACCATCATTGAGGCGAACTATGGTCGTTTGACTGGTGGACATATCTGTCCTGGCACAATAAGGACCACATACTGCGGAGCTGCTGGATCGCTCGATAAAGTAAGAAGTTCGTGCCAAGGAAAGACATATTGTGCTTTGGAGGCGGCAAACGCCATTTTTGGAGATCCTTGTCGCCAGACAGAAAAGTATCTGGAGGTAAGAACAATCCAGCTCAATATTTATTTCAGATTGTATATTTGTCTTCTTATATTCCTTCCTACTTAAACGTTTTCCTACTTTTGGTTTTTTTTTATAATGTTAATTGAGAGAATTTGCCATTTTTCGTGCTCTAAGACACCATCCCGCTACTCGGTTGAAAAACCGAAGCCAAACCACCTCTGACACCTCTTCTTCATGTAAAACCCTGTAAGGTGAAGGACATGTGAGCAGAAACTTCAAGATACCTTATTCAACCAGTCAATCCATCCATCCATCCATCCATCCATCCATCCATCCATCCATCCATTCATCCAGCCAGCCAGCCAGCCATCCATCCATCCATCCATCAATCAATCAATTAGCACTTAATTTATATCTAACCGAATTCGCAAAAACATGCCCGCATTGACTCAAAGACAGTCCCAGCGGCCAGAAGTCCTCTGACCACCCCCCCTGGCTAGAATATTGGCCCCTCACGCATGCACGTGGCATGGACCACTCCAGGAGGGTGCCATGTCAACACAGAAGCCTCAAACAAGGTCAAACAACTGAATAAAATACCAAGAAACACAGTCAATATCAAGCTTATTTAACACTGAAAACTCAAAGTCTAGCTAGTTGGGGGTGTCAGTACAAGACACCCTCCCCTCCCCCCTGCTTTTGACAGCTGGCCGCCAGCAAGCCACCAGCAGATAGGCCAGTCATTGGGCCATGTGCCCAGCCAAGCCTTGACGGAGCCCCCCCCCACTGGGTTTAAGGTCGCTGGCTTAGTTTGTCTAGTCCCTGACGGACAAGCGATTGTTCGACAAACGCCTCGTTTTCCCGATGAGCTCATCCATGGCACTTTCAAAAACACGTGTGTCAAATGCCCGAATGCCCCAACCCCGGGACTGACAACGTGAGCAAATACCCCGCGGTTGCCTGGGGGCGGGGGAGATTGGCACTGCTGGAATTGACTGATGCATTAATCGGGCAAGGCCAAGAAATGGAACTTAAGAAAACGTATTTGGCACAGCAGCTAGCTCAGATAAAAAGCGGCGCCCTAAAACTAAACTTATTCGTTAGTGCTCTGGTTATCCCAGCTTGAATTTTGGCTCCTGAAGTGGGCGAGAAATGTGCGTGGTGATGAAAGTCATATTACGCAATCGATGAATATCAAGCAACATGATATTGGAATAACGTAAATTTACGCTTAGTCAAGCACAAGATTGCAGGAGTGCCGAATTGCAGTAAATATGTTTACATTCAACTAACTAGATATCGACAAGTCTTGTGTGTTAAGCCGGAAATTTAATACAGCACCGTTTGATTAACGTATTAAGCTAGCTGAACCTTGAAGAAAAGGTCATGGGAAGAAAGTACGAAATACACTAATTACTAAAAAGAAGCGTAATTTCTTACAGTTTGAGCTTGCTTTATTTGATTGTTTGTTTTCCTTTTTTGGTTTTTTTCTTTTTTGTTCTTTGTTTGTTTTTTTCTTTACACCCTTTTCAAGGACTAGAAATTCACTCACCGCCAGTAGCAGATAAGCACCCTTAATTTTGTTATGGTGGATGCGTAGTGGCGTAATAATAATAATAATTATTGTTAATTAGTGCCTCTGAGTCGGCAGACTTTCGTTCAGTCGTAAGATTGGAGGGTCGGCTGTTGGAAGCTGGATGTTCTTCTCTTTACTGTGTTATTGTTATTTTCTTCGGACAAGAAACTTTACTTCAAATTGGCTCTATTCACCCTGGCTTATAAATGGGTGCCGGCGACATAACGCTGTCGGGTAGCCCCGAAGATGTTCTAACAGGCCATTCAGTTGCGGATGAGGGGGCGGGGGGTTAAAAATACTCCAAGTTACTTCATCAGTGATAGCTACAGACTGGGTTAAGCGTTAAACTCCGGCCTTGTAAGCCACCTAGGCTCGTAGTGCAACTTTGCCTTACGTTTTTTTTGCTGGCAAGGAAAGGGAAATTGTTGGGATTGTATGAGTCCAGATTCAATTAATCATGTTATGTTTAGTCTCCGTCACCGGTTAGAACTCCATATCTACGAAATCATACGAAATTGTGAAAAGAGAGCAAAACAGGAACAAAAAACACAGACAAAAAGGAAAAGGAAAAGGAAACTTGAAAATATTGGAAAGCTTACACCTGACTTGAAAATGATATGAATGTAGTACCTGACTTAGCTCATAAAAGACGGTCAGCTTATGTACATACGAATTCGACTTTATACATGGCTTAATGTTTTCATAAGGTCTGCATATAGATCAGTTCACGCAAAGCTCTCCAAAGAAAATATACCGGACGTTATAGCGTTATACCAGGATTCTGTATAAGGAATCTAACGTGTACTGGTGATAAACAGTCCTTTGCAAATAGCGGCTTCTGATTACGACAGTTTCTGTTTTGGTGTATGTAGGCTCACTGCACTATCCAGAGAGAGTCCTCTCTGGGTGTCACTTGACATTGGTTCATGCAGCCAATTTAGTTACTTCACATTAAAATTACACTGATTTTCTTTTAACATTCAGTTGTTCTCCCTGACTATTGAATGACGTGGCAGAATAATCCGGCTCTATTATTTTGTAAGGTATCCCTCCCCGGTAGGCGATTCCTCATATTCGCATGCATTCCCCTCTCCTGAACCAGCTCAAATTTTACCAGCCTCACCCCCAACTCTCCTATCATACTCAGTGTGACAACTTACCAGCTCCGTTAGTTATACAAAGTTTGAGTAATTCTGAATAAAAAGCGTTAGATTGCTTATATTTATTCACAGCATACAAGGGTTTGTGGTATATGTTCACTGGATAAAAAATATCCACTGCTTCGATAACCGTGACCTGATGATAGAAAGTAAACGAAAACAGACATCGTTAATTTTCCTTTTTACGTCATGTCTAATGAATGAAAGCTTGTTGTCCGCAACGAGGAAAGAAAGTCAACAGGCCCGAATATGCAACCTTACCAAGGTCATGAACGCCAATTTATTGCCTTTGTACTCTGCATATTTTAGGTTCATGCTTGAGCGCTGTTGTGAGTTCAGCACGATTTTTCCAAAGGCCCAACGGAATGAAGTGGCCTTTTTTCCCTCGTGATAATTCCCTTAACAAATTTTTAATGCCCAAAGAAAATGCAAGATAATGAATATCTTTCTACACGGAACTTTTCTAAACGGACGAACGTAGAGGTCAACTTATGTCAGGTATCACATTTGCGAGGTTTAACTTTCAAAACGGTTTTGCATGCGTATGCTTATTTTTCAATCACGTAAATGCACCGCGTGTGACCGATTATTGCGAGGCGATAAAAACCTAATTGAGCAAATTCTGCTCTCCTGATCATACGTCCTATCAGTTGACACATGATATAAATAAATCTGCCTTATATAAACCGCTCCTGGGTTGAATGGTTTAAACTCGGTTGACAGTGTTCCCTGAACAGTTGTCTTACCCTCGCAATGAACGACAGTGAAGCTGCAGAAGTGAGTCCCAAGCGCGCCTCGAAATCTTCGCCTCGGCGAGTCTGCGATTTTCTTCCTTCGATTAGGCCATCGTATGTATCGTTAATCTTAATTTTCGTCTGCGGATATCTGTGGCTGAAATATGAAGCAACAAACGACCGTCTGCTCGAACTGGACCATCAGTTGATGGAATTCCGCGTGGAATTTAAAGATGAAAGAAAGTCAGCATCCCCTTCAGGTAAGAAGTCACGATAGCTCTACTTTCCCGTACAACATTTTTAGTGCCGTATGTCTCGGAGCAAAAAAAATTAGTTCATCTAAATGTATCTCAGAGGCATAACAAGAGCGTTCGTGTTGGTCACTGAAATAGATCGCTGCTTTGTCGTATGCACCAGAGTGGAAGTTTCATTGCTCACCTCAAAAGTTACCGTAGAGGAAGAGAGGTTTTTCCTTGCAGTCTTTTAACTAATTGATATCTGGCGCGAGCATATGTGATCTATTCACTACCCAATGCCTGTGTTTCATGCGTGAAATGTTAAATTTGTTGCTTTAACTTGTTTGTTTTGTTTTTATTTTATTTCATTTTTTTACTTTTAAGTATTGTTACGGGATCGTGAGAGCTAATCGAATAAATAAATCTACAGAAAGAATATGAATCAACAGAAAGGAACTGTCAAGGTTTTGCTCAAACTGTGGCTGACTTGCATTTGTCAGCGACCCATATTTTAAGATGAACGTGTCAGACACTTTACCTAATGATGATTTGCCTTTAGCCAATTTTTGTGTGGGTCAGATATACACTTTTGTGTTACATTCATACATTTTGGGTTGGATGCCTCGGTATTTTCCTTAATGTTTGTGTCCGTCTTAAAATTACACAGTCGCGTAGCATTTCAAAAGGCTAATTTTTTTTATCGACCATTATCACTAATTTGAAACTCCCCATGAACTGTGACAAAAGTCATCAGTACAAATCATGCATTATTTTCAGATTTCAACGACGAAAAAAATTTAAGCAAAATACCATCTGAACATTTTTTGTCATTTTAAAGGGTTACGTACTAGGTGGAACTAAATAATAAAGAGCAGGAGGTGTGTTTTTTGTTGAAATTGTCATAATTTATGCAAAAGGGAGCTAATGCTAATTTTTGTGATGTTCGCTAGTGATAATATGATTTCTAACAGTGGAAAGTATAGGCTTTCTCTTTTGTTTGTAAAGGCAGTTTTTTTTTTGTCTTATTCTGATGTCACTTAACTTCATTTAATTTCGCTACGAATGTTTAAGTGACACTTAAATACGTCGACAAAATAGCATTATTATGCCGGTATTATGCTGGATACTTCAGCTATAGCTTAACGTTCGCATTTTTCCGGTTTTCAAGCCACTAGGCGAGTGCATGCGGGTGAAATTCTATTTTTATGTGTAACTTGATTTGACGGGTGGGGGTGGGGGTCGGGTTTTAGGGTGGAGTTTTTAGAGGGGCGGAGATGTGCCGTAATGTTTAAAATATTTCACAACCAAACTGACAGAGCGAGAGGGGAGATGTTTACCAACTTTTCTGATCATTTTACTTAACAAATAAAGAAGCCTAAGCCGTGTATTACTGCGGCTCGTGTTTTCTACATTTCCCTCGTGTTCTCAAATGCCCGTCGTGTTTTATCACGAAAGATCCACCAGTCGATCATCAGCTCCATCACATATTCCGCTGATATAACTAGAAATAAAGATAAGCTTGCCATCCTGGCATACACCTCAAGTCCGCCAACGGAACTCTATAGTTGTTCGCATGAATTGCGGAGAGCACCAGCATTGATGAATTCAGTTAGGTCATAAGGAATATACATTTAGAGTAATCTTAGCATTGATTTTAAAACATAGTTATGTTTTACCCCGGCCATGGGTATGTTGTTATTTCAATGTATCAGATTACAATACCCGCACTCGTTAACTGTGCGATAATCAACACACACGGAGTGATATGGAAAAAAAAATTGGCTAGGGGCATATGGCCCAAAGCCGATGAAATGAATAATTAAATTTTTTTAAATCAAATTAATCCGTAGCCCAGTAAAAGTGAGGGCAGAAACACGCCAGGGTAATTATTGAACAAGTATCAAGAGCAGGAGGAAAGGGGGTAAAATGGTCATACGGCGAGAGTAACTCAACGAATGACCGTGTGATACTGGTATCACGTGTTCTTCACGTTTTTTTGATTACATAACTCTATATGAAAACTGCTTGCAACTATATTCTTTCAACACTTAAGAAAACACGGAGAGAAAACAAAAATTCTTTTTTCTATCAACTATTTACTCTTTCAGCTTGAATTTGTCATTTTGCAGTAAACTATTACTTTAAGTAGGATTAATTTAAGTTTCTTATTCATTTGCCAATAACAGCCAGACCAAGAAATCGCAGACAAGCCTTGGACCGTGACGTACCAGACATTCCAGATCTGAACTTTACCATGGAAGATGTGTTTGAGGAAATTGAAAAGTACTTTAAGCAACTGCAACTCATTCCTATGGAGTACTGCAACTCAACTGGGAAGATCTGCCCTGTGGGACCCCCCGGATCTCCTGGACCAACTGGTGCACAGGGACCACTGGGAAGGACCGGACCAAGAGGAGAGAAGGGTAGTCAAGGTTTCATGGGACCTCCAGGAATATCTGGTCTGGACGGGATTCCGGGACAGAAGGGAGAAAAGGGAGACACTGGTGCCCCAGGAGCAGCAGGCACGCCGGCACAACCACATGGAGTCGGAGCACCGTTGATGCCCCCGCAGGCGACAATTTTACCGGTGGAACAGCATAAAGATGATAAAGGGTCTACTTTTGTGGTTATTTATTGCAAGGTTCGTGGAAATCCTTCTCCGATCGTGGAATGGCGACACAACGACAAGAAGCTTGTTCCAGGTGGCAAGCATCAGATGACCGATGACGGGGCGCTTATCATTAAATATCCATGGCGCACTGACGCTGGGGAGTACAAATGTGTTGCAACCAATATTTTCGGGTCATTTATTGTCTCTGGTAAGTTGAATTGAAATTTTCGTGACACATGATTGCACGACAATTAAACCACTGAATAGCACAGAAAATTCAACGGGTTCAATGTTTGGCGACTTCCTTACACAAACATGAGTTCCACCTTAGAATTGAATGTTTCCATGAAAATGAATATTGGTTGCAAAGGACTGTAAGCGAAAATGATGCTGGTATACGCAGGAGCTAGTGACCGCTGTAATCGGCCAAAAAGGTACGAAAACAGAATCAAGGACAATTGGAAAAGTTGACGTGACAACGACATGATAGTGTCCAAACTTAAAAAGCTAGAAGAAAGAAAAAAAGGGGGGTAAACAAACAAACAATTTTTTCGCGCTTTCTTTTCGCAACTGTTTAATTTGCCGACTTATTTATTTCTTCATCCTTTTCTGGTATATTACGAACTTACAATATGACCAGCTCCCAGTTGGCTTGATAGCGCAGTTGGTAGAGCACTGCACCGGTATCGCAGAGGTCATTGTTTCGAATCCCGGTCAAGCCTGATTTTTTTCAAGTTTTCTCTTCGCAACAACGTATATGGAAATTGAGGATATAGAAAACTATCCTAGCACAGAGGGGATGGCCAATACCATGAAAATGTATTTTATGAAAGGCTAAGGCCCTGGCCAAACGGACTCGTCGTAGACGCAAGTTGAAAACTTGGGTCTTCACGCGACTCCGTTTGGCCAGGCCTTGCGTCCATTTGCGTTGACGTGCGATGACTTGCGCTCACTTTGGTTCAGATCAAATTTGAACGCAAGTCGACGCAAGTTTCTCACCGTTTGGCCACCCAACCAAAGTCAACGCAAGTTTAGTGACGTCCATTTCTTGTTTTATAGCAACCTATCAGCTGATGAAATTCATGATACGTGGTCTTATAACGTTTTTTTTTTGGGTTGCGCGCACTTGCGAGGAAACTTGCGAGTCCGTTTGGCCACCCAACGCAAGCCTCTATGCAAGTTCAATTTGCGACTACTTGCGAGTTCGTTTGGCCAGGGCTTAAAGGTAGTGGCAATAATGGTGATAATAATAATGATATGATGACGATTACGATGATGATGACGATGATGATAATAATGATTACTTTCATTGATATAGAAGCTCTGAAGGACCTCTAATCAAGGTTATAAAACAATGAGAACGTGGAATTTTTTTTCTTTCCAGAATCACTGTCTGCTCCGCAAGCGAAAGTATCGCCAACGCGACAGACTGTGGATGAACGAAACGATGCAATTTTTAATTGCACGGTTACTGGGAATCCACCTCCAAAAGTCAAATGGATAAGGCCAAAGGGCTATTTTGACTCTAACATTCAACCAGGAGTGCAGTACGTGATCAAAGACAACAGAACGCTCATTATTAGAAACGTGGACCACCGTGCTCCAACCGATGCTGGAAGGTACACTTGTAGGGCTTACAATGCTATTGGATGGTCTTCTCCGGCATCTGCCTATTTAGCTGTCCAAAGTAAGAGCTGTTTTTTTGTTGCATTCTGTAACTCTGCTATAGTGTAGCGGAACAAAACATACAAGTGTACGTAAATATGATACATAAATGAACACGCATTGCGTTTCTGTGCAAGCAAACAAGATCTTTTATTACATCTGAAAGGGAAGGGATGAGGGTAGCAAGTTGGAAGATGGAAGAGAGAGAAAGAGAGAGGCGGGGGGCGGGGGGATATGTAGTGCTGAAAAAATGACGGGGCAAAATAGTGAAATACAGTATTTGGTTTTAACATTTTGCATGGTTATTTTTCAGAAACCTCTTGTGACTGTAATCGGATCCCATCAAGAAACGGGTGGCTTTCACAAAAACCATATCTAGGTCCAAACGGACCCAACACGGATGCTGTTGACTTCACGACTAGTGGTGAGGTCACTCTGCTGGGTTACCGCATGTGGGGTGTGGGCCACCCAAGATATATCGAGTCTGCTAATGTGCAGGCCTTTATTCGTTTGTATAATAATAGCAACTTGATCGCAGAGAGGAACGGGAAGTTCACTCATTATATGAATATACGTGATGATGGCCTTACTTTTGAGGTGCTTTTCTCTCAAGGAATCACTCTTTACCCCGGGGTTAGATACACCGCCACGTCTAAAATGATTACAGATCCTGGCCAGTATTGCGCGTATCAAATTGATGGCATGGCAAGTGCATTTTGTTCTGGCGTCAAAATTACCTTTATGTCTTCCTCGAGAACCAGCGATGGTTCCCCGTGGGACCTCACTATGGGCCAAATTGCAGCTTTTATTCTCAAGTCCCCGCAGTGTTAAGACCAGTTAGCCACGCTTTTTAGGCTTAAAGTCTTGTTTTGTTGATTGTTGCGATTAGCGCGCTTGATTAAGCAGTAAGACGCACCATAAGCAAGAATGCGATCCCTGGTCTCCAGGGGCTAGATTCACGAAGCCATTTTTAGCTAAGACTTATTTTAAGTACTGTTACTCAATAATGGGCTACTGTTATAGTGTTGTTCAGAAATAATACATAGGATGAATCTTTCTTGCGCAGGGTTCGTGAATCTGGCACCAGGTTCCTTGCAAAATTCAAAATGGTGACTGGCCAAGACTGTGGTTTGCGGAGTAAAATAGCTCGATTCTTGGGTGGAGAACTTAATATGACGTAACATGCTACACGATGTCCGGAATCGGATAGGTCGTTGTTGTTGTTATTATTGTTATCATTATGCTGGTAAAAAATCAAGGTAAACATAATTCTCCCCGATTGTAGCGTTCAAAACGGTCTTGGCCACCCCAAATTGAATTTCGCGCGGAGAGCAGGGAGAAGGTTAAAGATGGGGTGTTCAAATCTCAGATATCAGCCATTTCTGTCCATTTCTCTGTTATTGAATGAAATTATAGCATTTTTAATTCATCTGCTCATTTCATTCTGAACTGCCAGTCAAAGAAACATGGCATTTGTGACCTGACAGTAACAATGAAGACCAATTGTCAACTATCAGCAATACCCCATCAACGGCCTCTATACAAAGGTTTTAATCGTTGGTCTCTAGAAATTTATTTTTTCGATCAACCAGTAGCTAATTTCATTTTCAGCTTCCTGTCAAAGAAACATGGCATTTGTCACAGGATAGGTCGACGTTAGGCTAATTGTCAACCACCACTAACAACTCGTGAAAAATAGACATATGTTCCTGTGCACAGAAATTTTAAAAGACGTGAAGAATTTTTCCACATTAAAAGCGGTTTCTTCTAAAAGAAAATAGGCATTTTAGTTCCATTAGATTGAAGTGGCTCGAGATGGGTTTCAAGACCCGATAAAGGCTCATGGACCGCCGGCAATACCTGTCATAAAATACTTCTTAGGATCATGATATTGCAGATACATTTCCACTGAAAACTACTGAGTAGCCATCACAGATTCCTCGATATTCTCTAGAACATCTGCTACTATAACAACGGTGAGCTGTATCAGTTGGACCTCCAAAACCTCCACTCTTTACGTTATTTCAAACACGTGCTGGTTGTCACCAAGCTGCAACGTTTTTGGTGAAAAACACCTCTACAAGCGATTTTCCTGTAATTTCAAAGACCGACTTTTTCTCCATTTCATTGACGAGCGGCAGTGAAACACGGTGCAGCGCGGCCACTGTTAACTTTTTATCCCATCGTTCGTGTAGTCTTCGTGTCGTTTTCTAGTTCAGTTGGGAAGAATTAGAACCCAACCACGCGCGTCAAATACCTATTTCGAGCCACCTTAAAGAGTTGAAAATTTAAATGAAACCAAGAGAAGATGAAGTAAATGCTCTCATGATTGCATAATGTCGGCCCTAATTTCCAACGAGGGGCAGAACACTCACAAGCGACCTGGTTTAATTTAATTGTCTTTTTAATAGTCACAAGATAAGTAGAAGATATTACACGAGGTGCGAAGTCTATTGAAAAATAAATGATCAAATGTAGCTTGTAGAGTTTTCTTGGAATATATCATTAAACTTCTCATTGACGCTGGCTATTGCCTCTGTTACTCAATTCTTCTCGTAAATTTTTATTCTCCGACCTTGCTAAATGTGACATGTTTGTTTGTGAAACTAGTTGTCCTACATTAAGGCAAGATCCAAGTTACTGATATTTCCTGATGCAAGGAATGACATTCTGTTTAAGTTTATAATATAAAGCAGAGAGATTGTACGGAAACATTCTAGTCATATCATATCAAACAGACAAGCATAAAACAAAACACGACTTGAATGTCTCATTTCCACCTAATATTTGAAATTAGCAACCTTTTGAAAGCCAATATCTTCTTCAAAATTTCACCCTAAAAAACAAAACCCTCACCAATTGCTAAAATTCACAAGTTCTCTAAGTGTTTGGAGTCAACCTGCATCTAATACGAGGCCCTCCCGATACGCACAGTTTTATGTGGATGATGTGGAAAAATGAACACTGGGTGTGTCTGCAAAGCCCCTTTACGTTAGCGTCCATTTAGCTTTGTTTTTGGCTCTGAGCGCCGTTGATCTTCCGTAGGACCCTTTACATTTGCAATCATAGGATTTGCTATGGACATGCCTCTTAAAAGGGGAAATTTCCAATCCCATGGATTCAGGTATTCTTCACATGCAAGGGCTTGCCTTTTAATAGAGCCCCAAGGAATGAAACTCACTGGTAACGAGGTCGCTTCGAGGCCTCGAAGGAGGTCGAGATGGGGACCTGGGCACGAGACTCTTGTTTGTACTCGCACCCCCGGGTGCGCCTTCAGCTGAGCTTTGCGCCACTGGATGTGACGTAAATTGCTCTCTACAAGGAGATGATCGATTCACCTATGGTCTACATTTGACCTTTCATAAATTATAATTAAAGTTAATGCCATTTAAATGTCATTGTCGAAAGTTGATCCGCCAAAATGGCCCTGGCAACCTACTGTTTCCAAAAACTATTGTTCTGTAAGTGTACATACGTTGCGCATTTCACTCGGTATAATTCAGCTCCGTCTTTGACAGTCAGTACAGTTAAGTTAAGTGAATGTGTCGAGTGGTGCAATCTCGAAAACACTGCCAAGCTCAAAATGGTTAACTAAGGTAAGTTGCACAAATTTTAGTATTCCTAAAATTTCAACGGAAAGCTTGAAATTTCAGCAAGCTCTGCTGATCGCAATGATCGATCCTTTCAAAACAAATTGCTTTCTTTTCTGCGTTTTTCAGTGTGTAAATTCGAGTCTCACGCATATTTCAAAAACAACTGACGTAAACGAGGTTTGTTAGTGGAATGCAAATGCTATGCTGTTGTCTATTGTGTAGCCTGCGTAGCAGTCTTTTCCGTTTCCTCTAAGCGGGAGAAACCGTGAGCCAAGTGGAAGTCGCCCGAACGCATGGGGCGAGAGCAAAAAGTTAGGAACCTCCCTCCTGCCACTAATTTTTTTGTTACCTCTGTTCGCGCGACTCCCGCTTGCCTGAAAGGAAACGGAAAAGACTGCTACGCAGGCTATCTGTTGTTACTTGTAAAACAGTGTTTAATGTTGTAACCAAACAAAACTGGGAATTGTTTTCAGACGCGCGCTGTGACGGAAGAACCAGGCAATCAAACAAAGATGTACAATACCATTTTCTTTCGTGACATTTGTGCACTGCTTTAATAGCGTATTTTATTTCGCAATTTATCGTAGACTTTTTATCAGAAGGAAAATGTAGCCCATTTCACCAGTCATTGAAGTTTTCCTCCATTAACTGCACGTATATCTTGACATAAACTTTGTCAATCAAACAATCTGTTTGATGGCCACTCATCTTGGATGTAATTAATTACTGGACGTACTGAATTTCACTCCCTGGATTGATGAAACGAAATTCTGGTCAGACATTTTGGGAAATATTTCTTCTGATAAAGGTTTTGTGTCCAACACTCAAGACAGTTAGAATTTCACCCCAAACACTTTCCATCAGGGACCTTGTTATTTTGTTTTTACGCAGTTTTACCTGAGAGTGTTGATTGTGTCGGAGACCTTTTATATCAACTTCAATGTTTTTGAAAAATTTCTTGTCACATGCCCGCCCGGCCGACGCTGAACGACGCTTTCTCGCGGAAAAAAAATTCTCCCTTGTTTCATTTGATGGTGTGCTGTCGAATGAATCACGGCGACTGTTTGAAAGAGTATCGAGAAGCAAATGTAAAAATTCAAACTTTTGGGAATGGAACAAAAGTCCCAGAAGAACATTCGGCGTTATTTCTGGCTGCGTTCCAGTCTTCCTATACCGCCATGTCACGGGTTTCCCAGAAATTAACGTTTTGTACCTATTTCACAACCTTCTTTCCCCTATCCCTTTAGCGATAGAATCACGTTGATTTTTCTCTTGGGGTATGCAGCTAAATCTTGTTAACCTCACACACTCAAAGAGGTCCTTTATAAGTACAGATTTAAGACACAATTTGTGCATTTATTGATCTATGCGATTACTACTGTTTACGAGGTCCTACATAGTCATTAATCTCCAATAAATCCGGGCCCTTTTACACGACAGCAGGTATTTTCAGATGGTAGGAAAACTTCATTGTTAGGGATAAAAGGAATGAGTTTTATTCTATCGGAACTTTAAATTTAGCTAATTTGTAACACTGCGTTTTTCAGTGGTCGCAGGCGTGTTTAGATATTTGAAATTTTAAAACACAAATGGTTTCACCATCTTTGTACAGTAGTACCTGATATTGACTTATGTCCATTTCATTTGTTCATTAGTGTCTGTTTGTAAAGTATTGCCCGCATGGAACAGAGCCATGACTTCAATTAAATGACACAATTGAGGACAAGCAAATGAGGTACATTTCCCCCTTGCCACTTAAGAATTTAGATTTTTAAAATCGTAGCCAGCTATCTTCATACTGTTTTTAATATGTCATTCGGTGCGTTTTCGCTTCAAAGCAAGTTGTCGGCACATTTATGGAAACATTATTACGCATCGAGTTGACAGGCTTTCTTGGTTAATAAAACCCCAGATTTGACTTGATTTTCGCGCGAATTATTTGATAACGGCCGGTTTCGAGGGGATAGGGGATGGGTGGTCAATTTCTCATTTTATTCCGTCCAATTAGACATCGTGAAATCTTTGTCCATACTTCAGAATTCTTTGTAAGCAATCTGCCTCTTGTTTCGTAACTGAGAAGTTTTATAACAACGTTCTGTAAAATTCAATGACTTGTCTTCCTTTATTCTTTTTGTACTTTTGTACTATATCAACCCAGCACACTAAGATTTCGCTAAAAGAAAACAAGTACCAGCATAGAGTGTATAGGCTAACACCCTCGCGTTTCAATCTGACGTAACCAGCGTTGTAGGTGTAAACATGGAATGGGCCCCTCCTTCCACCCCCGTCTCCCAGCCCCCTCCTTTGACCCCCGTTTTCCCTCCCCGTCTCCCCACCCTCTCAGTTCCATTTCCGATCTTCCTCCCGTCTTCCCCGTTTTACGCCTGGTTCGACTGCCCTGGCTAACCTAACGAGCCTCATCATGAACACTGTGTTTCTTCTGTTCAGATTCCTTCCGCAGCTTGTATGCGTGCAAGAATGAAACGTACATTAAATCTGCGGTAAGCTGTCATCTTGAGAATAAGATGGAATTTCATGTAATCTAGGCAGTCATTTACAAAAACCTTGTCAACCATTCCTTAAGTAAACGCTCGCGTGTTCTTTTACTTCCGATTTGTCTCTTCTTCCGTCTGAACAATGCCCGTTTTGACGCTAGGTTATACCCTTCGCACTGAAATGGCTTTTGCAATGCGATTTGCAGCTAGACCTGAATTTGTTTGCAGCGCGGTGGAGAGCGAACCGCGCTTTAACTCTGCTCCTTGACGATTTTTTTTCAGGTCCGGCTTTTTTTTTGTTCAAAAAACATGTATCGTGCGAGAAGGACGGCGAAAAAATCTCTTACATTTTATCGGTCTCTCGGTCTGTCGTGAGCATTAGCGCTAATCCATGTAATCTCCTCCTCTTTTACCAGAATGACGCCTTTGCAATTTACGGTTTCAAAACAACCCTTGGCATGTTTGCCCTTGATTTTTTTCATCGTTAAGTCGTTTGTTTGCTTACTACACTGTTTCAAAACGTTCGTATTACAGTCTAATGAAACTCTAGTAACGTTGACTTAGCGTCGTCTTATCTCTCACGCCAGAGAGGAATCTCATGTGCAATTAGCCCTGATTAGTCTTTTTGGCGCACGAACCTCTCTGATTAAAAAATAATGTCGTTCCGCCATCTGTCTGTTCAAATGAAAACTCTTTGTGTTCTTTCGTTGTTCACTATTGTAAGGCTTGGTTCGTTAATTGCTCAAACGTTCAAGAAAAAAGAAACACAAACAAAGCTGTCATGAGTTTTGTAAGGTACTTTCGAGTTTGTCAATAAAATGGCTTGGTAATTACTTGCCCAAGAAAGCTACAGTAGACCGGAAAATCAATTTTACACATCAAGGCTGGGTGTTTATTAAAAACGAGGCGGTGTCACGACCTCGAATATTTAATCACGCGATTTCACCAAAGACTATGCAGTTTTGCTTTATTTTTTACAATCACGGGGCACTGAGGCAGCCCAAAACTGTGCATTCAAGTTCTAAATAGCGTTGGTACCCCTGGGATTTTGTTCGTTGCTAGGTTGCATTTAGGCGTTACCTAGCAACAGAGGACACAATTACAAGTACATACTTCCCCAAGGGGAAATGTGAATCATTTGATTCACTTGTGGTGTGAACGCAGTCAGGTAAAACGTGCCAGTTGATCTGTATTCCACTCAAGCACCGTGTCCTGTTTCATTAGCATTGACAGAAACGTGGAAAACTCGCGTAGTGGCTCTTCTTTCTTTCGCCTGAAACTAGCAGCTGTAGTCTTGAAATAATGGGCTTCGTAAGTTCCAATCATAGTTTCAAGGTGATTTGGTAGACTGAGTCGAATCCAGCTTCCGATACACTGAGAAAAAAATGCCAACAGAAAGTCAAAGACCAAGAACTTATGTGTCCATCTCAGTGCATTCAAAGTAAGTTGATTGTTTTCCTCCAAATATATATATCTTATTAGATGTTTTGGTGTGTAGTATCGCTGTGTATTTTACGAGTTGTACGGGCTCGTCAAAATACAAACAACGAGTAAAAATATAAAGCGATAGTACACACTAAAACGTCTAAAAAGAGATTTATTATCCTACTGCTGTAGTCAATAAATTTATCAATGGAAAGAGGGAGAGTGTGACAGTTTTGCATGCGCGCCCCGACCTGTCCGGCAAACAGGTTTTCTACTGTACAAATAAAATAAATAACTATAAATTTGGACGGTATTCGCTGCAGTTGGATAATAAAACGTTGATATTGTCGAATTCACGGTGCTCTTTCAGCGTTGCAATTTACGATCCCGTCTGATTGAAATGTATGTATGAGTATCGTATCTTTTTCAGTTGACTGAATTTTCAGACATCGTTAAGTGATTATGTTGACCTAACACAACCCTGCTTCAGATTATTGCTTTGATAATTGCTTGCCAGATTTTGCGACGAACTGAAATTGTCAACAGTACTCTTCGCAGAAGTCATGATCTGTCGGCTGTGTTGTGCGTTCTCGCAAGTCATTCACAACAGATGTGATTTACATGTACCCGTTATTGTTTCAAAACAAAAGCTGTACTTCTTTGATTGTTTCTATCCACAAAGATCGACTCTCAGAACAGATGCCATCGATATTCCCTCATAAGTGCACATATCGCTTATCGATCGCAGTTTTTCCTATATTCAAGATCTCACGAATTTTTACTGATGCGAGCATAGCCAGAGAGCGCAGACCTTCTTTTGCCCATGATAAGAGAAACCCCTTGCGTTCTGAGGTTAATGCTACAGCCTTTGTTGACAAAGCGTGTTTGTTTCTACAACCTTACTTGAGATTTCACGCGCGGGTTATATGTGATCTGTAGAGGTGAAATAACAGCTTGAAATAACATTTTAGCCACGCTTCGTATCAATAGTTCCATCAAACTTTTTCGTAGCCCAATGATGCACTGTGACACCGCAGAGACTTCATTGGAAATCGTTTGAAAGTTCAACTTTTTCTGAGATTGCTGTTTTAACTGACACAGAAAATCGACGAATCTGTTACAACGAATTTTCTTAACAAATTCCGAAATATGTTAGTATAGTGTACCCTTTTCTCGGAAACGAGTATGAAAGGAAGCTACGGAAATAGGAAACAAATGTTTTTCGTTCTTGATATAACGGCCGCTTATCAGTGCCGGAAGCAAAGACTTCCCTTTGAAAAATGCTTCGTTCATCCGCTTTACAATTTGTGCCGGCTTCAAACATGTGGTCATTCACAAAGGACTGGGAACTGGAGAGGAAAACACGAAATATCTCGAAGCACTACAACCGAACCGTTAAAGATTTCCAACTTAAATTTCCGGAATTTTTGTCGGTCTTTTTCAGTAATCTGAGCAAGATATCCTCCTAATCACTGTTGTCAGCTCATTTTGAACTTTTGGCAGAGGTCATTTCGGATAATCCCTATAAAATTCGTTGTAAAGAGCTCTTTCAAAATCCTTTCATGTTGGAAAATTCCGGCATTTATTCAAACATGAAGAGAAGTTAGGAGGCTTAAATGTCAAATACTTATTAAGTTGCATCGACAAAATTGCGAAGTCTGTCTTGTGCAGGAGCTAGTAAAAAGAAAATTGTTTTTCAAAGAGGATTGGACAAAGATCATGCGTGTTATGACAACTAACTTGTACAGTGACTTCTCTTGTGCTAAGAGAGAAATAAAGAGATCCAATAAGAAAATATAGTGACACAACATCGTGATCTTTAATACCAAATCAAAATAATAAACCAGTCACGACGTTTCTACGTTAATCCCCATCAAAAACCCCCAGACACAAACATTGAAGTCCCGATAATGGTATTGAAAGTGTTAATCCGATTGCAAGTCCCGGTTGTGTACGCAGTTTAGCTAAGATGTTTTGTAAAATGATTTATATGTATAAATGGAGAAGAAAACAGGGGCCTTTGCCATGCGAATAGTTTGCCATCAAAGGTAAGCAGATTTAGCAGCCTGTGAGCGAAGTTTTACTACCAGCAAAACGGATCAGTTAGAATTCTACAACATAACTGTATTCTTGCCACGGAGATACCAAAATTTCATTCTTGCAAGATCTGTTCCACAGGATTATAAGTTTTCCAAGAATTCGGCGACTTTTTTCCATTTCTCAACCTCGAAGGTAGTAATGTGGTATTACCAATCAAATAATTGCAGTGGACTTTTATCTCTTTGCAAGTTGATAACTTTGTTTTTTAGAGGAATCGAGTTTGTCATGTTTCAGTAGCGGCGTTGGGTACCAGGTCTTACCAGACTCTCCACATGCCTCCGATTTGAGCAGTGTTGAGAACAAACGTCTTACGGTATAAAAAGAAACCCTTGTTTTGCAAAATACTTCATTACAATAATTTCAATAAACGCTTAATGAAACAAGCGTTTTAAATTCATTGTGTGTTCTGCTATAAGCTAACCAATTATTTTAGCTAACATGATCGACAGCCATTCTCTCTTTACAATGAGCAGACAGATAAATGAGTTCTGAAGGAGATATTGTCTTGATAAACTTCCAATTTCTCAGACCTGATAGTAGAAGAAACCTAAGGTAATCAGTGGCGACAGGAGCCCAGGGTAAGGAAAATTTATATTTCGAGCGAGATCTAGTTGCACCTCAGTGTTACTTCTCCGATGATTATATTAATCCATTCCCTCTAAAATTGGAAAAAAAGAGAGATCTTTCGTGCTTTTAATGTGGCTCAATACACATCCGGCTTTACTCTGTCGGCAGACTGTATGCAATTATGCAACTGTATTCGCATTAAACTTCATAAGAACCTTTGACCGTATTTTATCTTGGCCATTGTGGTAGTTGTCAACAAGATATTTCGAGGAGGAAAGATTATTGGTTAGCTAACATTAGGAAGGTAATTCGCAGCTGAAAACCCATATGAGCCGTCGCAAGCAAATCCGGACAGATTAATTCGTTAGCTTTTCTGTCAACTTCCGAAAATTAAAATTTACACGGTGGTGAAAACATTGAGACAGGCAATTTTGAGGAAGCCAACAGAAACCTTCAGATTTCCAGAATTGGGTTACTCGATTTCACCAATCACGGCTTTGAGTTTTTCTTGTTTAGGTGTATTTTGCTCTAAACAAAAAGCGAAAGAGAGAAAAAGAACTTAGGTGAAAAGTTGTTGGCCCCGGCTATGTCAAAAATAGCAAGTTAATCGACAAGAACGCCTTTTGACGTCACCGTGTAAGCCAAATTGCAGTTCTATTTCTGACTGAGAAACAATATACAGTGGATGGTATATATTACTCGATAAAACCTGTTTAAAATAATACGATATGGCGTATATTGGGCAGCAACGTTAAAACTGGGCCTGAAATAGCATGGCTACAGCCTGATACTGGGGTAGATATGCCTAAACGCTGTTATGAAATTAAAAAAGTTGTCGCACGAAAATAAAACGCGAGACTTCGGTCTTTCTTGTTAAAATTACGCCATATAACTCATCAGGCCGTGCTCTTTTAGCGATGAATCCTTTTGGGAACTATGATATTGGTGCTTTTATGAGCGCTGTGTCAAGCCAAGCGGCAAGACAATCACGGGTCAATCATGGTACACGTATAGTGATTGTAATTGTTTGTAATAATTCCTAATTTGCATGCCTCGGTGAAATTTCTTTGTTTGACCCCGTTGCGTGGATCCCAAACACTTATTGCTGAATAAATACAAGTGATGTATATTTAGTATTAAAGACAACAGGGTTTCTTTTGGCTCATCGCGAAAACTAAGAACGCAGCGAGCTGCTCTGAGGAAGCTGGCCTTCATATGATTGGAGTTTGAAGTTATCTGGAAAGCTCGGAATGAGGCAGTTTGTTCACCATGATTCGTGAAATCTTCAAAGGTAAATCCTTGAAATAATTTGAGATTATTGAACTGCAAAATGATTATCCAAGCAAGCGAGTGTTGCTTCAGTCTTTGAGCTAAAATCATAACAATTCCTCGCGGATTTAAGCAGTTCTCAGACTGAGGAAAATTCTTTCTCTTTGCTTTCTGCTTTGAAGTGGTCCAAGAATGTTTGTTCTTCTGGGAATATCAACAAATAATACTAAACACATAGCTAGACATTACGGTAAATTATTTACTAACAATGCGAGGACGTAGATATAGTATTGTGTTGATTTCGTTGTTGATATTTCTACACATTAAAGTTGGACTATCAGTTAGAATGTGGGGAAAAGTCAGCTATGAAACCTTGCTGGGAGATATCAGCCAGCTTTACTAGGTATGGAGAATATTACTGCATGCAAAATTGCATTCACTCAGAACAAAAAGCACTAAACTTTCATTAGAGCACCAAATACATGCTAAGACGACAATATTCAAACATTCGTCTCCGATTGTGAGATGAGTGTGTTAGTGTGTTTGTCGGAAAATTGATGGAAATGAAATGATCGCTCTCTTTACTTTTTTTTTAAGAATTTCTTTTCCTTAACGTGTCTTTCTTAAAACCTATTTAACCCTGAAAAGCAGCATCGCTAACGTTCTAGAAAGCAGACATATGCAAATTTCTTCTTTCTCAAACTTTTCCTGACTTATCGTTTGATATAGGTGGCTATCTTTAAGACTTAAACTGAGCTTAAAACGATAGCTACAATGTTTGGAATCTATTATTTCGGTAGATCTGTTAAATTACACTAGTTTCTGTTCTTCAGTGTATATTTTAGAAAATATATAGTAGATAGAAATGTACGCTCGACGAAGAGGCCACAGAGCATTTCCTGTGCCAATCGATTTACTCCATTCCAGTGTTCGCTCATTTATTTTACACATTCTCGGGAGCCAGTTAGTTTTTACGTGTAGGAGAAAGGCTAATACCTTCAAAACGAAGGCCTTAAAGATCGTAGTGGTATATGGAATATCCCCTAAACTGACAATACAGGTGAAGTAACTAACTGGTATATATCACATAGAAGTGAATATTTTTATTATTGACACTACAAGGAAGTGTAATTGTGGTTTCGATTGAGTTAACACCCTGCGGCGGACAAATTGAGAAAGAATAACTTGGATGTTATCACATTTCATTGTGAAAATAACGTTGAAATAAGGTCAAAGTTCGGGGTACTTCGTGAAAAGCTTGCAATATCGGCGGTGATTAATATTTGCAGGAAATGTGTCCGAACATGCCATGGGTTATGCAATTCTTTCCTGGGATAAACGAGAGAATTGGCCCTTAGTGATCGGCTGCTGTATTCTCATAACCTGTACACGTAGCTTTGTGCTGTTCACATTCTGGGAAGAAAGTGGATGTAGATCACAATTTAATTGACGTCATTCTTCAGGACATAGATCGAGTCAGTTTTCGCGGTATGTCGAGTGCAAATTTACCTTCAACAGGAAAAACACTGTTACTGAATAAAACAAGCAAACAAACAAATTAATACCAAACTGTTGCTCGACATTTTATTTTATTAAGTTAATCTTGCACGAGCTTCGAGCTTGAAGCTCGCGTCAGAGTGTTTGAAATTATTGACGTGCTTTCATGCCACGCCGTTACTTTTGGAAGAATTCGGATCGGTTGCTTTTGGACAAGACACAAGACAAGTGCTGTTTTTTTTTAATATCTCCCAGGTTTTGTTACTTTTTTTTCGGCTCTACTGAAAACTAAATCATTGCAAGTAGAGGTAATAACATAAGCTAAAATGGAAAAAGATGTATGAGTGAGGATGGAGAGGGCCGAATAAGACCAGACCAAAAACTTGGTCATCCCAACTGTTTCGCCCGACATTTTCTTATTATCCTCAGTCGTCCGAAGGTTGTTATAGCTAAGCCATCTCAAATGTAATAAGTCTTTTAACAAGTCTCAGTAAGATTCTTTTCCATCCAATAGCTGATTATCGTACAATTGTCTCTCGTTTAGTTGCCAAAACTACCAGGTGAAGGAAACGTGGGAAGCCTGGATGTCGTTTCAGAGGCACCGTCCCGTGGTCGTGCCGGGCACTGCCACTAGAAGCTGGCTCAACTCCAGACCCGCTGGACGTAAGTAAACATTCTTTTTCCCTAATAACCAAAGTTGCCATGAAGCTCCCCTCAATATGAAACTACGTGTGTCTTTTAATAACATTTGGCATTAAACAACCTTTTGGCTAAAAGGAATGAAGTTTAGTTTAGCTTAGTTAAGTTTAATTTAGTTTATTTCAAGCTTGTTCCCAGGGTTTTTTTTATGTTTGCCTCTCCTTCCAGCCTAGGAACAAGGTTAACGTGAGTCCAGTTTAGTTTGGTTAGTTTAGTTTCGTAGTACAGGCATTTCCAGCGCCCGCTCATTAATAGCTATCAGCATTTAGAACTCATTACCCTATTCTGTAGAAGGAATATGTGTGAATTAAATGAATGGCTCTCTGAGGCTGGTACTTACAAGTATCTCGCTTCCCCGAACCAGAGACTGGACTGGCCTCTTGAAACTAAAGAAACAAAGGCCTGACTTAACGCCTGCGCGCTTCAGTTTTCCCCACTCGAGAGAGTGTGAGACTGGACCCGAAGAATTCCATACTGATGACGTAACTCTATAGAGATCCATGCCTCTGATTGGTTGATTTGAATTTCTGCGCGCAAATAAAAGACAACCAGAGAGGCTACACGTATAACTGTATAGCTCTGCCATCGATAGACAATTTTTTTTATCTTGAATCTCAGACACCAGTCTCAATGGGGCTAAATTGAGCAGGCGAAGTGAGAGTCTGTTTTACCAGAATACTGTTATTTTGTTGTGGTATTGACTATTATTAAACGAGGAGCGTACAGCCCCTGTTTATCGTTAGTTCCTTTTAAGGAAAAGGGGGACGCTTCTCGTGTCCGGGGGGACATGCAAAAAGGACTGGGGTGCTCGTCGTGCCTTTTAGGGATCGACAAAGCGGTTTTGGTAACTCTATGGTGTTGAACGTCAAAAGGTCCAAAGCAGGAGCTTTTGCAGTACCTTTTGGAGTATTGAGCTGAAAAAAAAAATATGACAGGAGATATTGTGTTGTTTTAGAGTTGGTACCTCTTAAGGGTGAAAAAACCTTCAAGCCACGCCCACAAAACAGGATCTTGGTACCTCTTGGGGATTCTTTTAAAAAATTTTCGACGAATACGCCTGTCCTTTTTAACTGGGAGTCCTCCCCCGGGTTCTCGTGGTCTCTACCTTTCATAGCCATGCAACTAAGTAAAATTTCTACTTTACAGTTTCCACTTTAGAAATGGGTATTAATAACAGACGAGCGGTGTCCACCTCGGAATCCATTCGTCTTAAAAATCTTCCACCGATCAAAGACCAGACTCGTCCAGGAAACAGAAAGGTGGGGATTAGAACCGACGTAAGCGAAAAAGAACAGCCATCTTGGGCCAAGAGCTGGGCCGGAGTTCGTGCACAACAAACAAATGTCCACTCAAAAGGTTGTACAACCAAAGGACGAAGTCCCTTGACAAACACTGGCTTGACGTCTGCCCGCAAGAAAACTGAAGTTGTCGCAATGAATGAAAAAGAAGCGATGTTGTTTAAGCGGCTCAAAGGAATCTATGCCAATTCTACCGATAGAACTATGAGAGCTCAAAGATTAAAAAACAGTATTGACTCACTGCAAACTAAGACTCTGCACTCTGAAATAGACTGCAGCTTGAGAGAGTATAAAAGAAGACAAGAAGAGGACACAAGGAACAGATCAGAACTTAAACGGTTAAGAGACAGGTTTTCTAAAGACAAAGAACGGCGTCACAGAAGATCTTACGTGAGTATTAATGCATTAGAATGTCCCAGAGTGTCACGCCACGCGTATGGTCTGCCCGAGGATGGACAAGAAGACACGCAATCTGGAGTCACGCATCACGCTAAACAAAAGTTACGAGTCATTTGGAGAAATGCCATGAAAAGAGCTACGTTGGTAGACAAAATGATAAATGTTGGGACAAAAAATAAAATTAAGTTACCAGAAATAAAAGTACGGCGACAAAGTGTGAGCCATAAAGACTCGAGGACTCCAAGTGCTGAGGAAAATAGACAAGGTAATACGCCTTCCTTGGTTTCTTTTAAACTGCTTCATGTGTTATGACTCTTATCGTGAGTGTTTTTTTTTCTTCTAGGACCTCGACGAGACTCGATAGAAACAGTAAACCAACTTCAATTGGTACTTGGAGAAATAGATGTTATGTCCACAGGTGAGAAAAACTGAAATGCTTTTGTTTTCTTCTTTCGGGAAACCATTTAACACTCTAAGAATCAGTAACTGTCATTTACGAACACGGCGAGCATGTGCACATGTATACCGATGCATGGTATTTCTTCTATGAAATACGCCCTTAATTTCATGACTATCAAACCACTACCTCCCAGTTTAAAAGTACATTCTGAATTTGAGCTTATGATAATGTTAATGACTATCATCTATCATGTTGCTTAGCAACAACAGTTATTCAGTAAATTCCTTATTCATTACTCATATTGTCATTCGGTTCCATTCTCTGTAATTCAATTCAGTCATATTTCTTTCCTTTTTAGTTGTCTCAGACTCGGATGAAGATCTTGAAGACATCGAACAGGACTTGGATCTGTAGAGCTTGCTAGATGAAGAAATTTGATTTAGTAATAGTTAACAGGATATGTACGTATTTGTTACTTATCCTTTTATTCGGTACGATTTTACAACTAGCTACTAATTTATACTATTTTGGAACTTCCAACATTTTTTAAACAATAAAGTAAACACTGTAATGTCTTTAATGTTCACCACTAAATTTTCTTTCGCGCGCCAGTTCATAAATCATATTAAATTATTTTAACTTCCTTAGATGAAAGCCGTGAAAGCCAAATGTAAAATTTGAAAAAGAAAACAGACAAAAACCCACTTAATGCAAATCAATAAATCTTTTAATTTTTTCCATCAGCCCGCTTGTTTACAGAAAAATTTTCATGGACGAGTAATATCCATCCGGGTATTTTCCTCATACGGGAAGTGTAGTGTCTCTCCGCGCCGATGAGCACTGTCGCGTCACGCGATCAGTTTAAGCCAGTGAGAATCGGACAACGTTTAGTGGTGAACTATAAAGTACCAGATATGGTGCCCGAAACCGCGACAAGGTCTATAATATAACAATTTATGACCACAAGGATAAATGTATTACATCAAATTTATTTTATATCGAATTTTTAAGTTTCTTTTGTCTACTTTCAGTCATACATTAACATAGAACTCGTAGATTTGTGGCTTGAAACTTCTCATGATATCAAGTAAGATTATACAGTAAAGTATTTATTTAATTTTAATCAAACAAATAATTTATAAAAAAAGTATTTTTTATTTTTTGAAAATAATAAAGAAACATTTGTTTATATGAGCTAGCGACGTCCCTTTTTGGCATCTGTCCTTTCCAGTTGTCAGTTGAGATGAATTTAACGTTTTATGGACAACAATGTATATATTTTTCTCTTCGTTAATCTTTTTTGTCTAATACAGAACCTAAAATGGACGAGAAATGTTTTAGGCCCGGATAAAACGACGAACTTCAAATAAGACGAACTAAATTGCATCCAAACGGGTAAAGCTGGACCGATGGGTCAAACGTGGAACTTAATTCAAATTTAGATCGATCTAAATTCAGTCGGACGAACTCAGTTGAATCAAACGTCGAACTTATCATGAACCTAAAAGACCCTAGTCAACTTCCGCCATTTTCGATGCCATCAACATTATTGATGTTGCATGGTGAAGCGAAATCTTATTGTCTTATTTCTAAGCTGTGTTCCTGAAAGTATGTTTCACACTGATTTCCTTCGTTTCGACTTTCTCCTAATAAAATATAATAATCAAAGTCTCACATGTAGACAGAAACAAAGGTGTGGCTGGTGAGTTCTGCCAAGAGAAGATTTTGAATTGGATAAAACGTGAGCGCAAGCGCAAACGGCGGCTTTAAAAAACGGGCGTGAATCTTTCTGAGATCACTCGTAACGAAATAAAACTTGAACTCGGTGAAATGACAGCCTTAGTTTTCTTGAAACTCCCCCCTCACCCCTCTTGACGAACAATGTACGTTGTGCCGCACTGCTATAGTTGTCCACTGTTAAATATATAGGCGCGGGCTATTTTGTTTGCATTTCCATTGCTGGAATCTTGCCTCACCGTGTCCGTATCCATCGTTTCAGGGTTTGACCGCGACCTCATATTTCGCACGGCTAAGTCATTCAATTGTGAATGATTTTGTGAGGTGAATCAAAGACAATTTTGAACATGAAAGCGCTAAAATGACTCTTCGAAGATAAAGTTTTTGACAGTTTACGAACTAAAAATCTCTCTTCCATTGCAAAGTGAGTCGGCATTACATTTTCCAAAGAAAGGCAGAAGTTATTACAAACATGAAAAGACGAGCCTCTGAACACACAAAAACTAAAGGTAAGGCGAAGTGTGCCACGTACGGAGGGGTTTTAGTAACTTGAGACCCGAAGTCTCAAGTCATGTCACAGAAGGAGGAATGGGGGAGAGGTTTAAGTGCTTTTCGACAGCTTCGTAGTAATCTCAAAACCATGTTGTAATAAAAGTCAATTATAGTACCGGGGGAAACTACACCAGAAATTTATAAACGAGCGGTATTTTAACTAATTCAACCTGCGACGGTGAATCGGGCTTAAAAATGGAAGAACGAGCAATCTGAATAATCTTATACAACAAAACTATTATCAAGGTTTTGAAAATTACATTATGAAGTAAATATTTCATAGATCCATTAAGCTAAAAGGCGCTTATACTTAACTTTGCTTGTTAAGTCACTGATGTGATGAACATAAAATGGCAAAATGAGTACGAGCTTCACGTATCCGCATTAAAGCAGGTGAAACTCCGGCGTACAGAGTGAAAATAACTTTCCACTGAAAAAGTTAAAAGGAAAACAATTTACTTGGCTTGAACCTGATAATAAATTTCAACATTTCGGGGCGATGTTTTCTTCGAGCAAATGTAAATAGCCGGGCTACTAAGGCCATGAATGAATAATGTAAAACTGTCTGGAGAGATGTTTCAATTGTTGGCAAGAACTTTTTTTAGACTTGAGAATTTTACTCAGTACATACGCTCTCGTACTTAGTCATTGAATGTTGCTGTTTAGCTGCTCGGCTTTAGTTGGCGCAGTTGAACTATAGAGGCTCACCTACATACAAAAGGGCGCTTTTTAAGAAACTCTGCAAGTTAGTCTGGATCGATTTGCTAGTTATCGAATTAAAACGCTTCAAGGCAAAGAGAGGGAGTAAAAAGCTCAGAATATATTCTGAAGAAAAAGAAGTTAGGCTTATCTTTGTCGTGATTGCCTTCCCCTTCGCCCTGTGAGAGGGTGGCGTCTTAGACCATCAGCTGTCTTTTTCTATTAACGTGGCCCTCGAACAGGTTAATTACTTAAACGCAGAAATGTTTGGAACCCAGGACCCTCGCAATTCAAATCCGCCCTCGTCACCGAGTCTTGCATCATGCACGTGAATTTCTAACCAAGGCCTCATAAATAATCACATCATGGAAAAATGTAATATTTTTGAAATTCAAAAAAAAAATAGTCGATAAGAGAATATAGAGTTTTGCGTGGACTTTTATTATTTTAATTGACGTTTTTCAAATATATTTTTAAGAAGCGAAAGCCCTAGTTTGCCTCCTTATGAAAGAAAAAAAAAGTCCAGTTTGTAATGAGATCTATATTGCGATAGTCTGTTCCTTCTTTATTCCATTTTTCCTTGAACTTTTCCTTCCTCGCTGATTATGAAAATGGAATAGAATTTCCCGTGGGAGTTAATTTGTTATCATAGTGACTCCGAACAATCGAACGTTCAATAAAACCAAATGTTGTTGATTGTCGAGTGTCTTTGTTTGCTATTATTAGAACAATGCCTGCACCACTTTCTCGCAGACAACCCTGTAATTTTGCCATTTACACAAAAGCCGGATGCACGATGACTTCGCTGAAAATGTTGAGCTTGGTGAAGTGGGTATCTTTCTGTTTACTGTTTCAACTTGAGTTTTCTGATTGTGCAAACAGATAGAATAAGCACAGATAAATTTCAACAGTGAGATATCGCTTACGGTTTTCACACAGGGTAAGGAGTTCTGTGAGAAGGTCGCTCATAAATCACTTAAACCAATTGAGCGAAACATTTTCACGCTGTTAAACACAATGCCGGACTTCCGAACAAAGGCTAGCATTCAAACTTAACACCACCACGACACAAAGACGTTTTAAAATCGTTGATGGTTTCACGTGTTTGGAGTGTAATACAACAGTGATACCTGTATTGCAACTGGGTGTGAAGTTTCGATCCACGAGACAAGAAGCTCTTGACGCTGGAAAACAATACGATTACAAGCGAAACAGCACGATATCTTACGAGAAAAGAAGCGTCACGCCAAACAAGCCTTTAGAGAAAAGTGTGAGAGAATTATGTGGCTAAGTTTCTCAGCCAAACCTCTTCGTTGTTTTATTTTCGTGTTTTCTGTTTTACACCATTTTCTTTGTTATTTTAGTGAAAACAAGTGTAGTTTTATTTTCCGTGTGGTCTAAAAAATGTGTCATCTTTACAGTTAAGTTTATGTTTTTAAATAAAGGTTACGTTTGGATAGTTTTATTGTTCGTTGTATTGGTGTTATATTTAACTATTCGTAAAAAGGAAATTGAGAGCTGGTTATTTTCCTTTCAAAGGCTCGCTTTTAATGAATTTGAATAACAAATTTATAGCCTGGTAGATAACTTTGTTATGAACAAAGATTTAGGTTGATTTAGGTTCTAGCCTGGTTGGAGAGTATGGAAATCTGAAATAATTGTGATCCATAAAAATTGCATGAAACGATAAAACGACGGCGCGACGTTAGCTCAAAACAACGCTAGAAAGCCGCGCCAAATGTAATAATTTTAGAACTTTTAACAGTGATATAATTTAACAGCTTTTTAATGGATAACATTTTAGCCTGTTATTTTTAGCTGGACAACTTTGAATGCCAGAATCACTGCAATGTTTCAAATGAGTCTGAAAGAACGCAACACTTGGAGTTACTAGAAAAAACGAAAATTAAAATAAACTAAGTAAATAAACGAAAAACCGGCCCTCCAGTTGTCCAACTTTGACAGCTTCAAACACTAACAGACTTTTCAGTGTTTTCATGTCCTTGGAATTGAAGAAATGTAATTTTCCGCCAGTGTTAAAAATTCATCATTTATTGAATGATTCAACTAACACATCTCGACTTCGATTTGCTGGTTCTTATAAAAGGGTAAAAAAAAAAGTTATCAAAAAAACGATGGAAGAGTGTTAAAACAAAAAAGCAGGCATTTTTTAGCGTGGAGTTAACTGACACCAATAGCGAAAGCGACCGAATTATCACACTTCATTTTCAACCATAACAGAAAAGAAACGTCCATACTTTTACACGAATCAGAACTTTTAATTCGAAGGTAAAAACAACGCAAGGGATGAATATGTACCTCAATATTACTAGTATGCAATTTAATAAAAATTAAATTAAACACTGAATATAGCGAAGAGAAAATGTTGATATTTAGGAACAGGTTTGTTCAATGCGAACTTCCATGTGCCTGATTGTTTCTAAATATTTTATGCTTTTAAGGTCATGTTTAATTCTGGTCACGTGACTCAGTGATCCAACTGGAACTGACACAAATCGTGGAAAGCGGGGGAGGCGGGGGGGGGGGGGGGGGGAGGAAAGGGTTGTGGAAAGAATAGCAGAAACAAATTTCGATATCAGTTATTCCTCGCTCTTCTTCATCTGGAGACAATTTTACCCCGAAGCTGGAGGCCTGTTACTGACAGAAAAATTATCTTCTCCATTTTACCCCTTGTTCTCAACATTCCTCCTGCATCGAAGATATGTTGTACCGCCAAATCAAATTACTTCTTCTACCACTACTACTGCTACTTTCTCCTAGTAGTCCCAGAGAGTTAAACTCGATCGAAAAAGGAATTCTCCTTTCGAGGCGACGTAAAGGTCTTTAATTGTTAGTTTTGAGAGTCTGAATGTTCATCTCGTAAATCTGGCCTAGATGTGTTGATTAGTCTGTTCTCATCACCTGTTTCCTTGATAATGTATCTATTTTAAGGAGAACTTATACATCACGAACACTTTGGCATCGAGTGTCGAGTTCGTTTGCCTTGAAGAAATATTAACTGAGGCGCTGGGCTTTTCCGAAACGGAATCTTTGAACATATAAAGTGCCGGCAAGAACGCTGATTTGATCTTTCAGTAAAATTAATTGGTGCACGTTCTGGCTTATTGTCTGTGTTCACTTAACCACAGCTGTGGAGGTCCAATATTCAATTTATATTTTGACCACTTCCTGATATTTTAGTCGGCTAGGGACGGCGGTTTTCATTAGTTTTGTACATAAACCTCAGGCCGCTTGAACAGTTGAAACTCTAAACGTGGCACTTGGCAAAGGTGCTTTTTTCACGACAACCAGATTGGGTCGTCAAAAATGTAATTCCCTTTTAATTCTGCTTTAAGAAACTTTAAACATCGTTTGCCGATGATGGTGAAGGCAAATGGTCCTGTTTGGAAGATGTTTGCATTTTGTATAAACAAGCTTATGAAAAATGTACAGGGGTGTGTTTGAAAAACAGAGAGGGACAGATGGTCAATTCCCATGGCGAGAAAATAGAGATCTACAAAACCTTAAGACGCGTATAGGTGCATTTAACTCGATTACAATATATCATAAATCTTTTATTCAAAATCGCTCAACCTTTTACTGCTTAACGAAACAGAGATAATGTCACCGGATTCTCGACAAAGAGAGAATAAAAATCTAAAGTTATGACGTGATGTCATGATTGATTAGTAATAATTCTACATCACCTGTGTGAACAAAAAAATATGAAGTTCACAATTAAAATATCGATTCTTATTTCGTGTAAAAGTAGAATTTTAATGGACTTCCTGTGAAACCTGATGAAAAAAAATTCACAACGTGGCGACGACATACGTTTGCTCCTCGACCCTGCATTCTTCTTCATGAATTGATTTTAAGATTATAATAACTTTCAATGTAGCATTTTTTCGCCCGGGTAGTACATCCCAATACCCCCTGGATCTATTTTGGTTTCGTTCCATTATGAAAAAATCAATCCTATCTTTTGACTTACGATAGTAGGTCATCTCACATAATTTACCCAAACTTTAACAGCATAATCTCACCGTAAAACTCACTGTTATGACCTAATTCGTATTCCATTTGGGGCGCGACAAAATAACCTGTATTGCACGCGCATTAGATCAGTATAGACCAAACGTGTAATAAGCCTGTTGTTCCGTCGAAATTACCGCAACTTTACGCAAAAGCATCGTTTATCCCACGGCCTTAAGTAGAGTTTTTTCTCGCTGTCCAAGTGCGTAAAAGAAAATAATCATGGGATACATAAACATCAAAATACCACTTTGGATTTCCTTTTAGAGGGCTGGAAATGTTTTAAATCTCATTAAATTTTGAACGGCGTAAAAGGCGAAATGTGTGAAGAAATTTAACGATTTTATTAAAACGCAGTCTGAAAAACAACAAGTGCTAACTAGTGCATACACTTTACCATTTTTACTAGCATAGAGTAAGTTGTTGTATGTTTTAAAGAGAAAAATGCTTTTTTTTCTCGAAACGCTTCTTGGCCTGCCAAAAAATAAGTTAAAAGCTTTTTCGAGAACATCTTCCGACTCCTTGAAAAAATTGGGTTGTGATAGTGTTCGAAAAGAATGCAAGAAAAAAATGCTCGATGTATTTAGCTGGGCGAAAATAAGACAGGAATATTTCTCTAACACTTGCATTTTATGAAGAGAAAGTATCAAAGAGCTACCGGATATTTCTTAATTGAAATTTACTTAGCTTAAATAAATGAACTGTGAAGGCCGAATGCCTTTCTTTATAAACCCCGGGCCATCTTTGTCCAAACAAACAAAGCTTGTCTTTTGTAGAGCACTAATAGATTAAGACCACGAAGTTAGCAAAACGAGATCTCTTAACATATCGGTATGACATTTCGAGCTGGAGTTTTCAGAGTTCCAATTTGAACGCGCGACAATGGCGTATTTTCTCGTTAATGCCCCAAAGTTCTGTGCTTAAGTGAAATTCATTATTTAGTGGATTTCCAAACAGATTCGAAGGGAGCTTATTAAAATGTAATGAAGCTATTTTCGATTTACCATATGGTGGTTTTCATTGAAAATAACATCGCTCTGCGCTTGAAAGCGAACGAAACAATGAGTAAACGAGTTGCTGATCACATACAATTTTTTGACAAATCATTATTTGTACTTTCATTCTCAACCTCGTTCTTGGATTTGTAATAATCATCTGACACCTTTATTGCCTTTATATACACAGCAAATCCCGGACGCGTAACCTTAACTGGAAGTTAATTTGATTCTCCCTTGATTAACTTGTTCCATACTTCACTTTATGAAGTGGAGAATTTGCAAGAAACAGCGTCGGACACATCCGGTCCTGCAATGTGGCGTTTATATTTTATTTCATTCAAAGAAGCATTTTCGCCCACTTTGAAATTTTCATCAGCTGTTTCCAGCTATCATTGGCTTAATAGAGCAAAGACGTCAATAAAAAGCGAATTCGTAAATTAGCCGATCATATCGGCTGCTGATCCTTATGAGCTGTTTGCTTTGGCACAAATTGGCCACTGTTTATTATTCTTTGCTGGAAACTTCACTTCAACGCTCATTTTCAAATTTCACAGTTTTCATTACAATGAGGCATCCGGCAGCTTGTAAATTTTCGCTGCTTATACTTTTAATTAGTTCCAAGTCATTAATTGAAAATGGGAACAATGTATTGTAATAATAATTAAATTGTAAGCTATATAATTGGATTGCTTCTAAGGAGAAGTCACTCTTTTTTGCATCTGAACTCGGGTGGAGCGCACCTCGCACAGCTAAAGAAAACGTTAAATCTTAATTTCAAAGATGCACGCTTACGAAGGTTCGCAATCTTCGTTTCTTAACTCCATGTACAGACCCAACTCGGCCCTTCAGCCTTCAACCCAGCAAACGTATTCAGGGTACAAATCTCAAACAGATTACCCGATGGCTGTACGCTTCGACTCGCATCCACTCCACAGTCTGTCCGCCTACAATTCAGGTTCCTTCTCATTCTACCCCTGTGCATCAAGTCATCGATATGTGCACGACCTGAACTGCAGCTACACCGCCGGGTCTCTACATAGCGGTAAGATACTCTCCTAACTACATGGAAACTTCTTTTCTCTAGCACTTAATCTGAATTCCTTAGGTAAGCCAGCCACCACAATCTATAAATTTGAAGTGTCTCGCCACCCACTGTCTCGGACAGCGTTGTTCGCAAAATAACTAACAAAAAAGCTGTATTTTCTACACAAGAATTATGCTCAAAGTGATGATCTCACAATTTTCAGAGCACAACATTTTTCGAAAATGGTTGAAGACTCTCGTGAGATTAATTATGAGCCATATACAGGGATCATGATGGAGATAAAAACACATTTTCCTGCAGAGTTGTAATTTGTTTAACTTTGGTAATGATAATTTTCCATCACTTTCTCTCGATGAAAAACACCAATTTACTCTTCGTAAGCACCCATGTGGCCGCGTGAAATCTGAAAACGCGAGCGCCTTCGGTCTAAAATCGTTTCTTGGAAAAACTATTTTTTTGTACTATTTCTTGTGGGGAATCTAAACTATTTTATTTTTCGCAGGGTTTGTAGCCTGCCGCAGGCCAAAGAGGATCAGAACAGCTTTTACTCCGACACAACTTCTTCACTTGGAAAACGCGTTTGATAAGAACCATTACATCGTCGGAACAGAGCGCAAACAACTGGCCTCGTTCTTAAATCTCTCCGAGACACAAATAAAGGTCTGGTTTCAGAATCGAAGGACCAAGTGGAAGCGACAGCAAGCGGAGGAAAAAGCTTCATCGCAAGCAAAAAGCTCTGGAATAAGCGTCAGCGAATGCCACGGGTTAAGCAGTGGACAGATTCAGAAAGAAGAAAACGACCATTTGGTGTGATCTTATGTTATGTTCGTTGTACAATGCTTCTTTAAATTACAATTATAACAGAAGATCTAAGCCAAAGGTAATACCCACTTTTGTATGCAACATGTTCGATTTGACACTAGTTAAGTGCTCAAGTTTTGCCGAACACAATCGCTTGTATCTGGAACAATCGATGCTCCGCCTTAAAAATCAAAGAACAATATCAAAATCTCCCAGGATTGTGTGAAGGAACAGCTCTCTTTTAAGAAACTAAATCTACTCTTGTATGTACCAGAACGGAGGAATTGACAGTGCCAGGGTCAAAATTTATTCCTTATTCCCCTGTACAGTTTTCGATACATTCTAAGTTCTTGGATTTCGGTGAAACATTAGGACAAAAATTGATGATTTTTTATTGTTCTCATCACATTTTTGCTTGACACTGTCTGGATATTCTAAGGAGAAATAAGATGTTTATCACTCTTTAGAATTAACGAAGACAAGGTTAAACATATATATATATTTTTCGGTTTCTTCCTGTTGAGTTGAATGGTGTGAGAATATAACTAAAGGTTTTTGGCCAACATTGCACTAACGATGCGAACAATACACTTTCTGTATACGGGCGTCAATGTATCATTTCCTTCAAAATTACAACTTTATATATAGATAAGAACCCAGAATAGAGGAAGCACTTTGAGATAACAGCTTAAGCTAACTTTAAACGAATTATGATAAGGTGTACAAATGCAAAAAAAGACCTGTAAAAACTGATATTATATATAATGGTACGCGATTGTCTGAAGTTGTATTGTACAAATAATAGATTTTCAAAGTATCCACTGTAATATATACTTGTATTTGCTTGCCAGCTTCGAGGGCTGTAAATTTACAAAGCTTTGCTGGAAAAAATGAGGAAATAAAGATTTTGCAAACGTATGAATTGATGTGTGAATAAATTGATCCGGGTCCCAGATCAAAATGAGGGAGCGAGTTCGCTGATAAAAGTTCTCCACTATAGAACAAGTTTTTGTTATGTTTCGCAATTTATTGCTCTAAAAATACTTTTACTTCGAAGTCGCACTAAATTTTTAAGGATGAGTTAAAAGCAGGCAAAGTTGAATACATAAAGATGGTTCCAGTAGGGCACATATGATTTCTTGGATGTTCCAATCTGTAATTATGTACATTAAAACACAATATCGTAAATGTTTTAGACTTAAGCTTTTACCACTTGTTTTGAAAAATTGCGCGAGGGCCAAACAAGGCGACCTCTTTCGTGGTGGCCGATTATTAATCTAAAAATCGCTTTGAAAGCCACTGAAATGGCATATCTTTTTTCTATCGTCGATCGAAAATAAATAACGAAAGATTTTACCTATAATCTGTGCATGTTTACAGCTTGTGTTTTTGTATGGTGTAAAGGAAGAGTCAACTAAAATAAATCTCTTAAGAAATTAAGGAAGCGCAAGTAATCGTATGAAATTTCTATCGAGCTGTAATTTTTCGACTAATTTTGCATGATCTAGCCTTTTAAAGCCATTTACAGCCTGTGCCTCCACGCAATGGGAATAAAATCGGCTTAATGCACAGGTTAATAAAAAATTTATATCCGTTAGAAATGAATTTAGCGCCGGGCATTCAGTGACATAACTTTATTAGCAGCAACTCTTGGTTTATTTTGATTCACAGGATATTTAGGTTTCTCTTTTCGAGTTTTTGGCCTAATCGCCGACAGAAAATTGTCGAGGACCATTAACTAACGCGTGGGATAAAAAAGAAAATTGAACTGCTGTTAAAGCCATTAGAAAAACACTGTTAAATTTATTCATTTTGAATGTTACCGTGATCAATTCCAAATTATCATTAGCGCGACGAAACGTGACAAACACTGAAACTTCGCAGGCTTTTACTTTTTAATCCTAGATCTGAGGTCTTTGCTAGATTTTATGATTTTAACTTTTCAAGGCAAAAATTACCTAAACAAGGTGATCGCTGAAAAAAAAATTATTGTAGTTAATTAAATTAAGTCTTAGGAAACATACACGCCCTACATAAAATAGGGAATTTGAAGGTGCTGAAATAACAAAGGAAGAAGTGCAAATGAATACAAAAAGCTAACTTGGATGATCTGTACTTTCGTGTGTTGGGTGAAGGCTACATGTGTGTAATTATAGATTAAAAAATTGAGCGGATTTGAGCCTAGCTAATTCCTTGTTATGGTAGTGTGCCTCGTATAATGAACTTATAATAAGAGATTTAAAGGTGAAATTATGCAGAAAGTTAAAGTATCACGTCGTAATATAGAATGAGAAGTTATGCGTCTACTGAAAATCTTCCTTAATTTATTTTTATGTTTTGGTGTGTTAATTTCATGTGCCATTTAACAATGAGGTTGCAAAATCGGTGTGTATGGAGAAAATCCATGAAAAATATTCTCGATTACTGATGACACACTGCTGTAAACTGCTAATTGCAAACATTTGAACAGCACAGAAATGATACAATTGCTTTGATTCAGTCTGCGGTACAAAATAACATAAGGGAAGATAAATTCTAAGTTGTGATACTGGTGAATACGTTGTAAAAAATCTTCGACGAGACAGTATATGAGATTGTCATACTTCCCTACAAGAGCTCACTGATCTAACACAAAGGGAGTTTTATTATATTTGAAGAGGCCAAACGTCACAAATTGGAACTGGATTGAAAACAAACTTTGTTAGAACGCGAAACCAGGCAACAGTTCGGTCCAAATTTTCACACGAGATAATTCTTGGGTAATAACCTCGTTGCTGGCAGGGGGTGCAAGAGGAGTTTAAGAGATTAAAAACGGGTATAAAGGATTTTTAGAAAGTCGTTAAGCCGTCTAATCTGGCTGTTAACTTTCATCTTTCGACAGAGTACATGGGCAAATGACATGAATTTTGTAAAGTACTAATAAAAACGAAACTGTAGTATTGGAGGCTTGAAGTTCGCAGTTTAGAAGAAAGCCAAACAATCACTCAATTCTTCGCGGCAAATCGATCACTTTCACAATGACAAGCTTTTGTTTGTCGCCATGGTAACTCCGTCATTGACACAATGCTTTGCGGCCTTGTTCACACACTCAAGTTTGTTTCCTCAAAGCGTGGCTTTTAAAGAGCAACTTTAATTGGTAATATTCTGTTCAAAATGATAAATTTAATGAGTTCCAAAAAAGCCGCTTCGAAGTGAAATTTCCAGTTGCATAAGTAATCACAAGGCGTGTATTTCCATCGTTGTAGGAGCTAGTATAGAGTGCAAAGTAGATTTGTCTGTTCTTAGCAACTAATCACTATTTCATCAAGGCGAATTGGAGACTTGTTAAACCAAACGTGCCATAATTACCCCTGTCAATATCTCCTTTCCTCCTTCTTAACACGTTTGAATACCTGACTCATTTGGTGTGTGTAAAATTTCTTCTTTTTTGAAAGCCTTCATCAGCTGCGGGGGTGTAGTGAATATTGGGCGCGCTTTGTCTTAAATCAACTTTACTGAAGCCCGCGTTTTAATTCTGATTGTTGCTTTAATGCGCTGGGCAGTTTCCGCTTAAGCATAAGAGGATTTCCCACGAGAAAAATAGCCAAACTGTTGGCAATTACCAAGACTGGTCCGTAATCTAATAGAGCTTACAATTGTCTGTGCTCATGTTGTTTTGCGCAGAGTTGCACGGAGTAACAATGCTTTCGCGAACCATCTTTTACCGCAGAATTGACGAAATGATCCGAGTTCTAAGGCCGGGCATTGTTAAACTGGAATTAAAAACATCGATTGTATCAAGATGTAGTTACCGTAGGCGTTTATAACAAACATAAGGCTAGAAAAATACATTACAACATCTGGCAACTTAACTAAACTGATGATCCGGTACGATACGAATTTTAAGACAAAATTGCTATATCTGCGTGTGTATTAACTAACATTCCACGCACAAAGAAGACGGAAACCTGAATATTATGCCTAAATTTGAGCCTAACGAGAACAAAAATGTAAATCATAGGCAACATTAGATTAAAAAAAAATAGATTATTCATCATCATTTTAGTTCAAAATGGTATTTATTATTTTCCGATTGAAATATGATAACGAACTATGTATTATTATTTAAACTATGGAGTTTCGCCTAGACGCACTGAAAAAAAATAATCCGTCGTTCGGCAGGCCAACTTTCACTTTAAATCCATAGAGTATTTTACACGCAAAATTCAAACTAAAATAAATTAAAGTTGCGTCTAGAATTTTTAATCGAGACGTGAAATCTTTAAAGTCATTGAAGGTGCAATATAGGTGACTGTAAATATCAAGATACATTAACGGAGAGGTTACGATTGCCTCGGGCCATAACTACGGTGTCAGGTGCCAGCAACTTTAAGAAACATTGAACAATTTCGTCCGAACATATTACCCCTAAAGTAAAGTCAACTTTAATACGGCAAAACAATGAAATAAACCAACTGCTAAAAATACTACAAACGACTTTTTAATTGAATTTATATCATTTTGTCAACTTGATAAACATTAAGAGTGAAGGCGAGATGAAGTTATACGAAAAACAAAACATAAAAAGAAACAGTGCTTATAAGAAACTACAGGTCTCGATTGCGTTATTAACATCCAATATTCATGATAAAAGAAGCTAGAAGATTCGATACTCATTGTCACTCACTTAACTTTGAGGACAATCCAGTATCAGGATTCTTGGCTACGCTTGAGTGACATTAATTAAAGAATAATTTTGTCGTCTTTGTCGTAAATGGAGGTTTAAGCTGTGATCAAAGACAGTCGACAGAACCTCCCGGCCCACCAGAAGTTAAAAGTGCCAACTCATTGTCCGGCTAAATTCAAATTTAATTTGCGCCATGCATTGCACGAAGGAGTAAATTGTTCCCTGTTGTAAAAGGTCAACTGAGGTATTAGCGTGCAAATTTGAGGATTAACGAGGGAACTAATATCTGGTTTGCTCTCGCAGCTGATGTAGAGCAATATATTCTGTTCCATGAAAAGCGTGCTAGGCATGCAGCGGTCAAGGACACAGAAAAAGAGTCCATTTCTATCAGCCCAGAAGCGTGCCACAAAACCAATTGACGCGTCTGTAATGTTAAAGCGATTATGCAGAAAACAAGTGACAATTAAAGTTTCCACGTGTTTATCTAAGTGAGGCCCATGGGCCCATTGTTCCTTACTCAACGACCAAATCAGCGCTTTGTTGAATTTTCTTTTGTCAAAGAGAAAGACAAACTCACATTATTGAAGAAAATGGTCGGCCATTGTGTTAGTGACTCAATCATGTGTTGGCACAATGGACTACCTCCTGGGCCTGTGTTCCTCTTTAGCTCTGGTTCTTCACTCGTTGAGACTGGGAATTTGTCATCTGCGGTTTAAGAAACAAATTACACTCAACAAGAGGATGCTTACAGTTTTAACGAAGAGAAGAATGGTTCGAAATCTTTTCACGTGTTGTTATTGGCTTGCCCTGTCTAATTAGCGACGTTAAAGGCTTCAAAATGTTTGTATTTCATCTACTTTCTTAAGACAGTTTGGCGAGTACTGTGAAACAAGACCCGAGAAAGACGAAGTGAGCTGTTTACCAGAGTTGCCAACTTTAAATTTAATACTGAGCAAAACCGAACATTTTTCTGCTTTCTTTAACAAATGCAAAACGTTTAGCGGCAAATGATTATAGGGCAAAACGGGTAAAACGTTTTCCAATTAAACCAAAATGAAAAGGGTTCATTCATCAAATTTACTTTCAACCGTTATCTGACTCATGATATGAAAACCTTTCCGTAGATTGATCCATACAGCTTTGTATTATCCAACTCCACTCTTGAGTAGAGCTGAAATGATTGTGAAACGAGTACAAATATCCCTCCCGCCAAACTTGTACTGTGGGCAGGAAGTTAAACGAGTCCTTTCTAGTTCACGGTATTATGTACCTTGGCCACAAGAAACTCTGTCTTGAATTAGCTAGGTAATAATTTAAGGCATTGTCTGCACAGCGCTGAACTGAGTCAATCACTGAACTGCAAGTTTACAAACTGCGGTTGTTGGATGGATTTCTTATTTGCAGCACATTTACAGAAGTACTCAACTTGAAAGTTGAGAACCCCCTCTCCCTCCTCCAGCGGACCTTTGATGCGGTGCTCAATGTGAAGATACGAGGAAAACAGAAATAGAAGCGCCCGCGTTTATTTTGTTGGAAGAATTAGGTCCTACTTCATGTAGTGATACTGAAGACTGACCAGATAGATTTGTCCAGCGTAATTAGATATTTTTTACCTAACAATAATAGGTATTTTAAAACGCACATTAATGCAGCGCCGGGCAAGTTTCATCTCGCCGTCACAACACGTCAGATGATTAACGACCTCATTAAGTCATTTATCGAGTTAGGTCGATTTGAAACCTTGAGTTAACTCATAGGTAATTGCTTTTCCCCTGTTACCTCTACTTAGCGAAACTGTCAGAATAATTTGTATTTTACAAATGAAAACACACGATTCTGTCCATGCTCCATATGTTTTTTAAAGCTCCGTTCATCAACCCAAAATGATCCACTGCGCGTGCTCCAAGTCGCTGGCGTTATATCCACGCGAGAGGGCATGGGTACCACAATACAGCCCCCATCAAAATACGGCGATAATTTAAATTCCTGGCATTTGTTTTTGTTTTGTAGAGGGTAGGGTCGTTACACAACAGCTAAGATTATTACGTTGAAAACAGTTTCTGCAGTAATTCCTGGTAACAGTACCTCCTTTCCTTTTACTCCTTTTCTTCCCTTTTTTGCTGCAGTGATTGACCTTTTACTGGGATTGCTTTCAGTTCAAAAATTTCTGAGAAAGCATCATCGAGACCAGCAACTTTTGTTTCTAGTGCAAAAGCACTAGACAATGTAAAAGTGATAAAAAAGATAGGTAACTACTTCATGTACGGCAAAATATGACGTCCTGCTCTAATAGTTTCAACGAATTCTCCTTTCGTGACAAATTACATGAAGAAGAAGACCCCTAATAAGAATGCGTAACCAAATCGATATGTCGCCGTTACTCGTCAGTCTACTCGAGCGGTCACCCGAACAGACAAAGCAAATATTTGGACCAATCCTCTTGGCGTCACAAAATCTTCGTATTACGACAATTAGCATCATTTGAAATTGTCTGAGCAGTGTGGTTTTGAAGTGTTCGAGAAGAAAGGGTTAAATATTTTTGCTTTAGGCGGTTTGTTAGCGTCACTAAATCCGAGATAAGCGTCACTACGAAAATTACCGTCCCTTCAAGACACATTGGTTTTGTGTCGAAGTATTCACGAAGAGAGAGGTCAAGACATATTTTGCTTTCACGCTGTTTCACAGAAGGAGTCGGGAAGAGAGTATTGTGGTGAGTAAACCAGTGCTTTCTATCTTTTATTAACCTTTATTATGTTTCTCTTAAGAAATATTTTTTCACTAAGCCACGGCTTTCGGATTACTCGTCAACGTGGAGGACTGTAATACTTTAAAAGATACTTTCCTGTTTTAGATCGATCTCGGGCCCCATCGAGGACAAACTGGATGTCCATATTTACTCTCCAAGCCTTAAGCTGGACAAGTAACATTACAATTATTGATCCTTAATTCATATGGTTGTCGCGTCAAAAATGTGGTTGGAGAGTTTAATGCATGCTGATTTCATAGCCAATTATAGTTACTTTCAGTAACTTTTAACTTCAGTAGCAGTTCCTCAAATGTTAAATATATTCACCTTCTTTCAAATCATTTAATTTAGTTTTCCCAGTTTCTTTGTATTGTTTTATGTTGTGTCGAGGTGTATTGTTCTCCAAGGGATAAAGTATTTCAGTTGACTTATAGGTGGTTGTGGGTAATTAAATCGACATTCGTCGTTTGATTTCTTTTTACAGATATGAGAGTGCCTGTAAATCTGCCTGTTAACCAGCTTTTACAGTTCCGGACATTAACCGGCAATTGACAACAATTACTGTTATCAATAAACTCTTCGAAAATCGCATCATCATCATTTTATTAGGAAATAAAAGTACTGGTGCATTTTTTAGCCAGATAAGCATGCAAATGTGAGATGAACATCATTGCTGGTATTCCACTCTATAGAACCAGTCAGAAATGTTTCCTAATGCTAATGCTTTGCCAGTTTTTCTGACATACCTGTTTCCCTATGTATAATATATGTTAGTTCATTTTGGGACATATTCATGCTATGTTACCCAGGAAAAATTAGTGGGGCGAGGGAAAATATCGACGAAATAAAAAAGAAACGAAGTATGAAAACACCTGATACTCCACTCTGCATGAAAAAACTATCCTGACATACCTGTTTCCATTTGTATATATGTTAGTTCATTTTGAGACATATTCGTGTTATGGCACCAAGGAAAAAAATAGTGGGAACGAGGGAAAATAACGACGAAATAAAAAGCAACAAAATATAAAAGTGGCAGAAAGAAACACCTGATACTCAATTTTGCATAAACAATTATCAATGACCTTGAGTTGTTATTGATAAAACCATTTCTTACGCCTGCATGGGGCAACAACACTACAACACTAAGCTTTTCAACCCAATAATAGAAATGAATAATAACAAAATACAAACCTATGTTTAGAACCCACAATTAAATTAATCACAAGAAATTTCTCAGGGCATAACAATATCTGCATGTAAACTATCAATTCCTAGTATCAGTCCCACACTAGACACATGTTCGCATTGCGGACCTACTTTTTTTTACCATTGAGTAGCCAAATGTAGTCGCAGGAAATTTTACTCCAAGTTTTTCACTCAAATTTCTGAGCATTTTCGTTCATGATATTTCAGGCTCCATTGAGCCGATCACTCTAATCTGGGTATCATTGCAAAGATCTTTTACTCTTGCAGAACTTGAGTATAGATTATGCCACTTTTGGTCAGTGGTGATGATGCCAGAAGTGGAACAAAGGCCAACGCTCGTCACGACCGGTTACGGCCGGCACAGGCGTCAATGGGTCAATGCGAATTATAATAAAGTTCCCATACAACGCGCACTCTGATTGGCTGAAACAGCCTGCTTTATCAGAGAAGGGATGCACGGGTTGATAATTACGGTAAGCTGGCTTTCAAATTTTTGTTTGGAATTTTGACAAATTTGAGCCAAATTAAACATCCCCTGTGACTCAGACAAACTTAATGGAAAAGAGCTATGTGTCCGCAGTAAATATGGCTATATAGGAGCAGGGAGCAGGGAGTGGTAGAGCTTTCTCTACGCATGTCAGAAACCGTTATTGAACTTAAAGGCATGCACACAGATTAACTGTAACCAGAAAATCCTGGTCAGAGCGTAGGGCGTAGGGACCCCGCTGACCGAAAACGCGTGGATCTTAGGAACGAGATTGACTCACTCGACCAAACTTTGCACGCTCACCTAAGTTTTATGGCCGCCTAAAAGGCCAATGCGAAGACTCCCGTTTGAAATTTAATTTTTCTCTTAATGTTTTCAAAATTCTCTCTGATTTTTGCTGTTAAATATAAAGACCTCTTAAGAGCCCATCACTAGGAGAGTGCAACTGCCCCATATTCCCGTCACGGCCTTTTCACAGACCGATATATTTTCAGTTTGAATTTACCGCGAGTTCAGACCCCCGGAGGAACCTCAGTGACCAATCACAAGCACGGACTTAATTTTTAACTGACGTCATCATTTCACCGGAAGATTAAAATGAAAAACTCGCATTTTTTCTTTCCGATGCGCGTTCACGTAGACCGGAACTGACCTATTTCGCGTGACATAGTATGGGAGTTGCACGCTCTAGGTGATGGACTCGTGGATCTCCGGAATATTTCAAAATCCCCAGCAACAGAACATACTGGAACTGAAGTAGGTCAAAGGAAAAGATCAAGACACAAGTACAATTATATTTTGTACATTTTTAACATTATTTATCGCACTAGTTTAGAAATAGCTCTAACAGGACAGCAAACGTGTTAATGATTGATCTTCACTGTATAACGTTAATTCACCTACCATACTGTTAACCTTTTATATCTTATATTATTAGCCCTCATGTATAATGACATTAGACAAGCAGATTTCATCACCAAACTCTCTAAGAATATGCAAGTTGTAAATTTTATCATGGAAAAATTCCCAAAGGAGCAAAGATGTGAAAACAGCACGAAGGTGCCAGAGGTTTGAGAAAATTTCGCATAAACGAGGCTTGGTGACGAAATTTGAGCATGTGACTAAATCATGCATCAGACCTATTCTGGTTAATCTTGTCGTCATTTGTCATCAGTAGCTAGTTTCGTTTTTGTATCGATATTGTAACTTTGTTTATATAACCTACAATCACAACAGACTTATAGTTACTAGCAGGTAACTCCTATACACTATCTTATATGCAATCCAGAGTTCAAGTAGCCTGTTTTACCAGTTTCCCACTGCACCCAAGCAGTATTCATGATGCCATACTAACCCGGGGCTCAATACACAACAAAAGGAGCTGACATTAACCTACTTGAAGGCTCTGATCGAAAATACGTTGTCGGTACGCATATTGTTTGAACGTCTAGCTGTGCAATATATAATTATTCTCGGGTATAAGGCCAATTAGATTAGAACGTAATATTCTGTGAAAAGGCTGGAGCGGGGGAAGCTTATACCGGAAGTCGGGGCCTGTGTTTCAAACCGGAATGTCTTTACGTTAACATTCATAGTGGGAGGGGTTTTCCGGGTTTTTTTCTTCCTCATTTGAGACATTTTTTGTACTCCACTGTGTGAGCTTGAATTACATTCGTGACTGATTTTATACCATTTTGATATCAGGCGAGTCTGGACAAGTCATGGATCGTATTTTGCGGGACGAGCGAAGATACTCATTACGAGTTCAAATAAGCTGCCGAGGTGTGCCAAAGAGGTACAACTGAGTATTCAGCCAAATTTGGTGAAAAATAATAATATCCTAATCAGGACAGTGACTTGACATCGCAGGAAAACGTTATGACGTAGACAAGGGTTCTGATTGGCTAACTGTGGTTTTGGGGTAATTTCTAAGTAGGTTGTTTCATTTGTCTATACTGCACTTGTATAACATACTTTCCCTTATTGATTAATATGATTGGCAGTTAAAAATATTCTCTAGTTATGCGTGAATAGGCCCTTTGCAGCTGGGGTCACGTGACCAGATTTTTCCTATAAAATTTCTATATTATGGGCTTTAACTTAAAGAATGCCAGAAATGGAAAGAGCGCATCGAAAATACCAAAATGGCCAAGTTTGAGGCCCGTGGAATTAAAGAGTAAGTTTATATGACTGTTTGAATTTTCAGAAAATTTAGAGGATTTGTATGGAAAATGTTGCTGGAGAGCAAGGCCTTGCTCTCCAACAACTTTTTCCATACAAATCTTCTTATTCTTTTAAAACTTTGGAGCGTCATAAAATCTCCTTCTTTAATGATGGCGGCCTCAAACTTGGCCATTTTGATATTTTCGATGCGCTCTTTCCATTTCTGGCATTCTTTAAGTTGTAGCCCATAATTTTATGAAAAATAGGTCACGTGATGGCTTAGCTGCAAAGGGCCTATTATGTTATCTGAAGTCACTTAGGTGGTAGTAAACAATGCCTCATATAATAGGTCCAATTTGTTTCACTTTGTAATTTTTAAACTCTCATGAGCGCTGCCAAAATGTAATGTAACGTCAGAATTGACCCAGTTGAGTTGAGTGGCTTGATGCTCTTAGGCTAATTGCATCAGTTTCATTCTGAATTGATGATAATGCCATGTCTACTAGCGATGGTCTCATCAAAGGTGTCAAATGAAAGCTCATAAGAACAAGAAATAGCTTACTAATTTTTCACGTCAATTCAATTCTCCCACAATCTTGATCTCCTTTGTCAAACAAGTACTTGACACTTTTCTCTTATCAGTCTTCCACTGTATCTCATTTTGTAACCAAGTGTCTCATTCTACTAAGAGTGGCCTTGATTGTACATCATTAACTCATTTGCATTTCTGTATTTCAGTTGAAAATGTATACAAGTCAAATACTACAGTCATTTTCAATGCCAGTGACAGGGCGGACCCTCATGTGAATCTTTGGTGTCGCGGAGATGTTTGATGAAAAATGTCCGATTTCAGCTTTCATAAACTCGTTTGTATTCTGCTCCGGATGAAAGATGATGACAAAGAGTTTTGGAGCGAAAATACACAAGAGCAGTCCATAAGCGGTGACCAGGGCTGTGGCGCATGCCACTATGGTGGTGTAAAACCCCTCTAAGGACGAATCCACTGGGTAAAATGACACCCAGGAGATGAGCAAAACATACATCGCCAGCCCGATGTATCTTGCTTCGTTGAAATTCTCGGGCAGTCGTCTTGCTTTGAAGGCGTAGATAGCTGATAATAAGGAGAGGAATATGAAGTATGAGAACATGACTGTTCTAAGAATTTTTCCCACAGTGGTTGTAAATGGCAAGCAGGTGTGGAACAGATGCGTCTGTGGGCGAATCTCGTGGTGCACGCAGGGAGGATCCAGCGCGAGCCATAATGCCGAGAGGATGACTTCAACAATATTCAGCAGAAGGACAACTAGAAATTGACGCCTTCGGTCCACGACGTATCTCTTGAACCAGTTGGGGATGATATCAGTTTGAAATGCTCGGACCAGACGGTTTGTCTTTAGAAACAGGATCGACACGCACGCCGTGTTAATGAAATACCTCCAGGGATACACAATGCAGCATAGAATTGTCGTGGGCTGGATCAAGTGGAGCAAAGTCAACACGAAACACAACGCGATTGTAAACAACAAGAGGAAGCTCAGTTCGCGATTGGAAGCCTTGACTATCGGAGTGTTTTGATTCTTGAAGAAAATAGCGAAAGTCACGCTTGTCCCAAATAAGCCGACTGCTGTTAGTACTATATATACCACAGCAGTAGTGTCTGTCCATTGAATGTTGATGACTGGTAGAGGCAGGCATGCAGTGCCATCTTTGTCAGACATATGCTGCTCAGGGCATTGAGAGCAGTTTGGCGAGCTGTACTGCGTGCTAATGCTACCGACTGGACATTTGATGCACTCCCAACAGCAAGACACAGTTACAGTCTGCTTAGTTCCGGGTGGACAGCTGTAGCTGCAGGTTGACACTGGGCATTCAGTGCCCAGTGAGCGATCGCTCCATTTGATCAGTTCACTGTCGATTGTAAGTTTATGGGTTGTCCCTCCGGTCCAAGTTCCCACCTTGACAGTTGCATAGTGTTGGCCCTGTCTTTGAAAGTTCACAATGTCGTAAGATGAACTGAGTGGATCGCCATGTTTGGTAAATTGTATCTTCCCTGTGACTCCATGAAATCTGACATTTCTGAGGTACAGCAGTGTGTCCTCGGGTTTGGTGATGGAATTTATGTCTGGACATTTTCCATCCTCTAACAGACCTCTAGGCTCTTTACATTTAATCATGGAATCGATTGCGTTCGCGAGAGCGAATGTAGCATCGGTTAGATAAGGAATGAAAGCATTATGTATTTTGGAAAAGGCGCGTTCGTCTACTTTTGCCCCGCCATTGCACGCGTCTCGTGATCTAGGATGCCATGAGCAATTAAGGTGTTCCTCCCAGAACTCTTCCCACCAAGGATTAGCGCTTGCTCTGGTGTCCTTGACTGTGATTCCTTTGAGATGTTCCTCAAATGGCTTGTCAATGAATAGATGTGGCCTTATTCCTAACGCTCCCTTGAGAATTGCAGAATTTTCTTCCAGAACTTCAGGACTTATAACGGCAATGGCTTCACTGATGAGGAATGTACGTCCTTTCAAACCTTGTGCAGTTGCTTCTCTCAGAAATCGTTTGGCGGGTTCGTAGTTGCTCCAGAGAACAACCACTTTAATATTTTCGGCCGCTTTTAGCTTTGTCACGATCGTTTTTATTTTTCCTTTGTAGCCGGAGCGCGTGAAATACTCCGAAAACGCGATGCAAAACGTTTTGCGGTCGTACGCTTCACGCTCCAGCGCTCGTAAACCGTAACGACCGTACGAATGATCGATGACCACGGCTGCAATGTAGGTCCATCGATAGTGCTCTATAATGTCCACCATGGCCTTCGCCTGCTCCCCATCTGGTGGTATCGTGCGGAAGAATGCATTAAAGTATGGTGAACTTAGTTCCTCGCTGGTAGCGAACGGGCTTATTGTTGGAATACCAGCCACTTGTAGCAGACTGGATACCAGAGTACTGCTGCTTGAGTCTTCCGTGCCAATCACTGCAGAGATGGGCGCTGTTAAATTCCGAACGAGTAATATAAAGTCCCGTTTCGACGTGCCACCATCTTTTTGCCTTTCAAAGAGCTCGTTAAGGTAATTGCTCTTCACTAAATCGTTGGCCGTTTTCATGGCCAGGACAGGTGTATCACAATAGTCTCTAATGTCAAATCCCAGTGTGACGTTTGGAAGCAGGTTGGGGTTGTTGTTAATTCGCTCGATAGCAAAAGTTATAGCTTCGATATAGCCCAGTCCAAAAGCGTAGAACTCACCACAGTTATCCTCCGAGTTCTTTACATGAAGTGGAAGTATAACACCCAGCGTCACATTTCCTGGTTTATAGAATCGTTTTGGGTTACTTGAAATTGATTCAAAGTGAAGGGATGACGACAACAGCAATAGATAAATTCGGAACATTTCTTTGTGCTTGCAGAGACCGCCTAAGTCACCAGGTACATCTAACTTCGGGCAGTGGAATTATTTCACCATATTAATCCTATACGAGGAATTAAAACATATAAACAGAATAGCAAACTAAGAGAACTTCCCTATTGAAATTTATTTGGTTTTCGTGGCGTAAAATACTTGTCTGTTAGGGAGCATTATGATTTGTCACTTCGGTGGTATCATTTATAAACTTTGCCAGAAAGACAACCGCAATAAATCAGATATCTTTTAAAAAAATGATGAATATACCTACCAGCGGGATTCTGCTCTACTTGGACAGTAAACCGAGTTCTAAGACGTACATTTTTTGCGGCATATTACAAAAGACTTGCTTTGAACGTTCCGTTGTCTTGAATTTCTGTTGAATGGATTAAGAGAAAATGACTGGAAACAAATTTGGTGTGATATAAATTCAGTTTGCTGTCGTGCAGGTGTTTAAGGTACTTGTATAAACAAAAGCCAAGCTGAAAAACAACTGTCACCGCTCATTAGCTAAAATTGAACGAAATGTTGACAGTGTTTCTTGAAGTTATTCTCAGGCAAAGATGAGCTTGATCTCTCACGCGGCGAAAGCTTTGCGATAGTACAGAAATGAGTAAAAGTTTAATTATAACCAACATGGGACACCTCAATAGATAGAGATCTCTTTTAAGATTGTTGCCTACATGCAGATGACACCTATAGGGAAAAATTACATTTTTAATTTTAAGACAAGTGGGAAGGTACACAAAACCTAGAGAACAATCGTCCTTTTAAGATTATTTTCTTGTTTAGTGTCTCCATGTTATATCCCGTGTCCTAAATGAGAGTACCTGGTGACTTTCTTCGTCATTTTATGTATTAAAAGCTCATCCTACCACCTTTAGGTTCGTAGAGGACAAAAATTAAACTCCGCGGGTGTTTTGTTATGTAAATGCATTCTTTGTTAGTCTACGAATTCTAAAGTGTTTACTTTATCTCAATTTTCCAAGATTCTACGAGTACAACTGAAAAACCTTCAATTCCATTTCTGACACAATTTCAACCAAATGGCATGGCAAAGTGACCGGCCACATAATATCTTATGCTAAATTTATCAGAGATATAGAATAGTAGAGAGGTTCTGAAGGGTTTTCTTAAAATCCTCTTCAGTCCTATTCTCTTTAACCTAAGTAAAAATTTTAAAGGGAAAACATCATGTATCTAGAACATGCAAATAAGAACTAGCTGAGAAGCCAATATACTCTTTGCTTAGTCCACTCTGATTAAAAAAAAGACCGTTGAAAAGGATTTAGAATTCAGCTTGGAGATTTCGTCTTGATGGACGTGAATTAAGTGAGGAAACTCAAAATGCCGAGTTTGAAATGGGAAATGTTGAATAGATCGCATTTCAAAAAGATTTCGTCAAGCACCTTTCGAGAGAAAGTATTGCTTTACCTTTTTTGACGGCCAAACAAAAACAAATCATAAAGGACGGGTTAAAGGATTTCTAAACATATAAAAGCTGCATTATTTCTTGGCGTAAGAATCTCATTGCGTAAACTGACAAGCTAGAATCGAGTTATTACCTTTTAGTAAGTCTTCCTCTTCCAGTTTTGTGGATCTCTGAACAATTTATTGATGTTTATAATTTTTTTTTAGCAAATCCCGGCTTCTCTTTGATAAATTTCTTTCTCTATTGGTGTCTTGCGACGGTTAATTCTCTCACGCATCGTCGATCGCGAGTACCGAGAGGAGGATCAAACTGAGTAAGAATGAACTAGATCGTTCGAAAGGTAGCGAAAACAATTTCGAGTCAAGATGACATGCTTCTCAAACTCATTAATAATTCATCAAGTTTAAGCAAAGATTTACATCGATCATAGCATACATTTTAAAGATTTTAATTCTCCATCTCCTACTTTGTTTTAGTCTTGATTTCGAGGATTTATCAAACACTTAGGACCACACACGTGTTTGATCAAATTTCCAAGCATCTCAAAGTTCATCAAAAGCACTCCGCTGCGCATCATATCTTCAATTCTCTTCTCGGTGTTTGGATGTGTGGTAAAATACGGTCTCTCGTGTTTAATATATAAGTTAAGAATTTTTAATCACTAAAAACAGAGTGGAATGTCTTTTCAACAGGTGTTGAATATAACATATTGCATATTTTATATAACATATAATAATAAATTTTGATACCGTAGAATTCCGAAACTAACGGCCCCCGTTACTTTCGGATTTAGCAGGCAAAAGGGGTTGCTACTTTCGGGGGCCGTTACTTTCGGAATTCTACGGTAGCCTGCAGTCCATGATATGTGATCAGACACTTATGGACATAATGAAGACGTTTTCTATATTCCATTTCTCTTTACATCACGTGGAGCATCCATGGTTAAAATGTTGACATATTCAAACAAGGAAGTGTAAGACATTGAAACATTCCTCCCGTTGTTTATCAATTGTAAATAAATTAATCTCCTTAATGAAATCTTCTTAATGAAAGTTTTCTCCACGAATTATTGAATGGGGTCGATATCTTGTTTCAATGACTGCACAGTATGTTGCCCAGCATCCGACAACTTCAGTTTCAATTTCCTTTATCCTATATTACTGTATTACGAGGTATCACTTTTATTCTTTAATACAGTGTATGATGCCGAAAAAGTGACATCTTTACCCTCGGGGCCGTCGTACAATTTCATTTTCTGCAAAGTTCCTAAGTTAGTTACCCGTAAAGTGAGCCCAGTCTTCGACCACGACAATATTAATGAAGCATCAGCGTACCTTTTCGCCAATTGATGTATTTAGCTCCTTTTCACTTGAAAAGGAATTTCGCCCCCGGTTCGGGAAAAAAAAACTGCTAGCTAGGAAATTGTGCGAAATGCTACCCATCGGAAACTGGACAACATGATGCTGAGAACGGAACAAACAATGAGGTTATCCAGCCTGGGTAACAAGCGTTCCCGTCATAACTACTTCACGACAGGAAAAGAAGGTAAATTCCGTGCTTGAGAATAATCATGCTCGTGGTGAGAATATTCTTTAGCGCCCCGCGATATTTTTGATATTGAAAATTTAAAACTTAAACCGTTTTGCTGAGACATTGAATAAAGCAAATATTGCCTTTGCAATCATTCTCAGTAAAATTTATCAAACTGATACAGTTTTCAGGTTTGCATGCACTATTCAACGGGAACAACGTAACAATTCGGTGGTAGAAAACACAGTTCTTCGATACCAAGGTAGAAACACTCATTTGTTGCTCTTCCTAGGAATAAACTTACGTTAGTTTAATCGATGATATTTTCACGACGAAAACAATCCATCTGGCTTAATATTACTATAATTTTCTCTTGAAACTCTGCTATATATTTGCAATGGAAATAAAACAAGCGTTGCTGTTAAGAGCTTTGGATTGGCATTTTTTAAGAGAATCGCAAATGCATATACAGAAAGAGTCGATTTTTTGCTGAGATCGAACATGAAAAAATCTTATTTTATCGTTATTACTTAAGTGAACAAAGGTTGTCCTAAATGAAAGAGTTTTTCTTTGGTATTCATATATTGCTTGGAAGTGGCACAACCTGGTAACATCAGGGCGCCTGAATCTTCGAATTGTCTTCCTCTACTCATTTTCAGGAAACAAAGATAAGAAATATTTTGAGGGTTTTTTGAGATTTTAAGAAATTGTTTTGTGATATTTAGCATTTTTTTTGGAGAATTTTCGGAAAGATATTTAACCGATTTTACGTGATACTTATGAAAAGGCCTAAGTTAGAGTCATTAGCCGTGTCCGCCAGAGTAGCAGCTAGAGAATGCTATTGCACAAATCACCAATCAGTTTGACTCAAATTTGATTCGAATGTTAATTACAATGAGCTAAAAGTTTGAACATTGCAGTAGGCCACAATGTTTCAATCCTTTCTGGCGACTGGGTCTCGAAACATTTCGATTAGTTCGCTGTGTGTTACTGACAAACGCAATAAATATACAGCAATAAACGGATTATCCCGAGAAAATCTTTAAAACGCTATTGATTTCTACTGAGTATATTGTATGCTAAACCCGACAAAAAGCGTGTTGAACATCACTGTTCGTTTGAGAACATCAGGTATTCATGATAAGTTGGTATAGTGAGAAAAGTGCTACAGAGCGTGTCTAAAAGAATAAGACGAGATGACCTAGCCTGGGCCGGTCGGAGAAACGAATTTTTACTTCGTTGAACTAGACTTTTCCTAGCAGCATTTACTCTTGTTGTAATGAAATTTGACAGTGATAACAATGGGTTGACAGGCCTACACAACTCCTATCCACGTGTAATAGCCCCTTTGAGAGTTTTGCTCGAACTAGTATATCTTTGAGGATCTGCCCCTTTTGTATTGTACGATAGGGGGATCTTTGAATATTTCGCTAAGCAATAATCCTGTTTTTAGGAGGACATTTCACCAGAGTAGAGCCGTCAGAGGTCATAAGTCTGCGTGGTTTCCGCTGTTATCCGCGTGTAATTTGTTGAGTTTGACACCTCTGTTTTTGGCCACGTGCTATTTTTTTTTTTTTTTTTTTTGGCTCATTTGATTGCAAGATATGTTTTAAGCTCTCTAAATATTAGCTCTGGAGGGACAAAGTTTGAAATATTCCGTGAGCATGTTGGTTACTTGCATTTTCTTTTATTACGCCGGGCCCGGCTGTTTGATTGACTGTTGCAAGTTATGCTGCTTGTTATAACGGGTGTCATATTTATCTTTGTCCGGCTTCGCCAGAGATAGCTGTAGCTTTCCTTGTTGAAAGCTATGAGTCTGTCTTAAAGAGACGTTCTTATGCTTCTTGCATCAATTTCATCGAGCTTTTTGTCCTTCCAGTTTGTTCGTTCTGGAACTGCAAAAGTAGGTGTTCACGCGCAAGTCTGTGGACCGTTTTGCGTGTTGCTTATGATATTGTGTGGTTTTGTTCAGGCAAAAGCTCTGAATTTAGGAGTTCTTCCTATGATTGTTCATCCAGCTCCACGTTGTGGTTGTCATTGCTTTTAGTTGCGATGTTGTCAGGTTTTCTGGAGACTGTTAATAGTCCCTCTTTTGTTAGGAGGCTCGTAGCCTTGTAGATCAGGCAAGACCGCGGTTTCGATCCTTCTGGATCTCATCAGTTGCCGATAACATGGAGTGGTAGAGACCAATGCTCGGTAACACTCTGCACCTGGCATATTTTTTTGGTATTATATACTCGTTCGGCGGATCGAGAATTCTTGATTGTGATTGGTAGTTTTTGTGTGGCCAAATGGTCTGGAAAAAGTGCAAACAGAACAACACTCCCAAAATACGAAAGGCCTGACGTGCTGTCTATTATCCCAAAATCTTTCTTCCCATTTCTCAGATGAAATGTTAAAATGCGTGCCCCGTCGTCGAATAGAATGTTGGTTTGGACGTTCCTATGAGCTTTCGATAATCTGCATGGTCTAAACAAGGTCAAAAAATAGGCATCGGTAGGATTTTATTGGGTACTTTTCGGAAATATCAGCACTTGAAGGATAAAGCCTATGAGAAAACAAGGCAGAACCGGGCAGGTGATACAGCTCAAATCACCGATTTCGTACAAACTTGGCACAAATGTTGCGTTTGGTGAGTGAATGATTATGGCAAATGTAGGTCAAAATATTTTATTGCCTCCAAGTTGGGGGTACTCGCCGCAAAAATAGCCATTTGACTCCTATTTATGCATATTTAACTAGCTGTCATTTGTCTAGTATTTCTACAACAAGAAAGGCCATGTGAAAATGACATGTACTGGATCACGCTCTACAAGTAGATCAGACTCAAAGCGCAAAGCACAAGGCCTTTCTTATACTACTTTTACTAATTCACTCACCAAACCCTACTTTTGTGCCAGGTTTGAGCAAACTCGATGATTTGAGCTGTATCATCACCAACTGCCTGGTTCTCTCACGGACACATTCTTAAGTTTGTCAAAACTAGCACTTATAATTTTAATGTATATCTTTGAATATTCAATCAGTACAAAGCGAAACTGGGTTAAAGTGAGCATAGACAGCAGATGATAGGGCTTCATCACTAATTAAGTTTACTTCCGTGTTATTTTTGCAGTGTAACTATTTACTAGTTATGCCGTTCTACTGGTTGGTTTGTTATTGATGTTGTTGCGGTGCTCAGGCTGTTTTGTTGCTTTTTATAGCAGGTATAGTTTATCTCCTTAGACGGTCAACTAGGAAGGATCGCAGATGATGTCCAACTTCTCTGTCAATAAACAGTCTGCTCTCCTTAACGCCACAGAAGTAACAAGTCAAGTCTACGTCTTCACACCATCAGGCTTCGCCACTAAACTCGCTCTTGTCTTAGTTTTTGCGTCTGTAGGAGCAATAGGATTTGTAGGCAACATTCTAATTTATTGCTTTATATCATTAAAGAAAAACGGCGTGTCGCATATCCAGTCCACGCCATTTGTACGAAATTTCAACTTTTACATTAAGAGCTTAGCTCTTTCAGATATACTTACTAATATAATTGCACTTCCTTTAGTTTGTATTCAGATTATGGTCGATGTGTTTCAGTATGGCTGGGCATGTAAAATTGTTCGATTTCTCGGCATACTGTTCCCTTCTATAACAATGAATAATTTAATGGTAATAAGCGTGGAGAGGTATTTAGCCACTCGTGCCGCGCCCCGCACGTTCAGAGTCTCTACTGTTCGCAAGCTAGTTTTTACTGCATGGTTTGCAGGTTTTGTTGTGGTTTCAGGACCAACTGCAACGTTCAATGGAATAAGATACGATCTTAACAATACACATTTTACAATAGTTTGTAAATATGATAACAGATATTTAACTTTCAGAATAATAACCGTATGTTATGCCTCAGTACAGCATCTTATACCTGGTATTATTTTAAGTTATATTAATATCTCCGTTGCGAAGACCTTATGGTCAAGACAAAAAAGAAGTATAGATATTCAGAAGAACAACGCCATCAGGGCCAACTTAATAGCTACTAAACTCCGTGGGACGTATCTTCTTATCGCTATGACGTTTGCTTTCATCATTCCATATTCCGCGTTACTTTATTATGCAACCTATGTAATGTTAGCTAAGCCTTCTCTTGATTTTAAAACAGATTTCATAACAAGGTGTCTTAGCGGTGGGCTGCTTTATTCAAACGGCGCCCTTAATTTTATCATATACGTGGTACAGATGAAGGATTTCCGCATCTTCTTAAAGAAGCCATTTTGTGGTAAAGGTGATACTATGAATCCTAACCCACCCGGGGATGGGATTCAACTGAGAGCGTTCGTTATCCTAAACAATCCTTGACTATATAAGAGCTATAAGACCCCTTGGAAACTTCCATAGCAAAGTGAAGGGGATTACTTTTACAATGTACCAGAACATCTCGTGTTAACCTTTAAAAGATTACAATCTCCTAACAAAACACTAAGTGGTACTTTCAAAGATTTTAAAAACAATAGAAATAATTGCTTGTGATCATTTTTCAACTTGAGTGAATGAATTTTTTCATCTGGTAGTCCCCCCTTTGGGACGCGCAAGCTCCTCGTCTCTTAATTGTAAAGTACCATAATATTCTAGTGGTCGCTAACACCAAACAAAACATAATCTCCCCAAATGTCACACGTGATCGAATGTATTACGACGTACATGGCTAATACAGGAAAATAAACTGGCGCAGATTTTAAAAAAATATTTGTACAAGAATTTGCCTTGAATTTGATACCATAAGCAAACAAAACAAAACAAACATACAGATAATGTTCGCACTCCAAGTTATGTCATTTGCGAGCCGTCCAAAATGCCTCCTACTGCAAGGCTTTTATTTTATGAAAAAGAACACGTTTTGCGTGACCAAAAAAAAAAAAGAGAAAAAAAGGAATTTCATATGAAAGCGAAAGCCAATGAGATCGTGAAACACGGATGAATACGAGCACGGGCTAGACTGCTGCCATCTAAAAAATGAAACAAATTTAAGGAACCATTGAACTCAGAAGACGCAAATAAAATTGTGAATGAGCAATGTTGAATTGTAGAAATTGAATATTGGAGTGTAAACATAAGAGATAATTTAAAGCAACATGTGGCAAACTAAGGTTTGAATTTTGGTGGGGATATAAGCTAGCCTACAAATTTGATAAAGTTTATATGACATGCAGCAATTCCCACTCTCCAGTGCAGCAAAGAAAACTGAAACAGTTAGTAAATCCCACAGAACTGTAGTGTTGGGGATTAAATTTCTACAGCACTAGCCATTCGGGTGAGTGACCCTCAAAATGAATTCGCTCAGTGTAATTTTCACTCACCCAGAACATAGTTGGTAGAGGGGACTCTAGAAGGGACTCTACCAACTATGCCTAGAAAGATCCCTCCCCTCCCCCCCAAAAAAGAATTTACCCAATGATTCACAAACCATACGTTTTTTTAGTATCTGGGACGCCCAGTGTGCCAATTCGATTCGTGTCGAGCTTTGTTGTTCTATTTATGTGATCGCGGACCAATTTTACTCTTTTATCCTCGTTTTCATCATAAACGTTTGACAATCTTTGAAAATATTTTCACATTTCCGTAGTTTTGACTGAAAATGGTTAAACGAACAGCTGGCACTGCTGAATTCGCATTTATCCCAGGAATCGAGACACTGGAGTAAACAAGTTGTCGGCACGATCTTAAGATATCATGCACTAATTATTGTCAGTTCAACTTCAGACCAACAGTATCACTTCATACACATGTACTGTGTTGTAAGTTATCACTGCGAGGAAGTCGCATTTCATTTTGTCTATTATATGAAACACTAAGTTGTGTATTATTCCCAAATTATTTGGGCATCGCGAAAGATAAAAAGGCGCTGGCAAGTTTACGTTTAGTTCCAAAATCGAAAAAAAGGAGTGTCATCAATATTTAAGCTTGAATAATTTCTCAAAAATGATCGTCCTCGGCAAACGGGTGAATGATCCAAGATTTATACTCGCCCGATGCTTTTAACACTCGCATAGGTGAGCGGCCGAGAGCTAACTTCCAACGCTGGACTGCATATCGCGCAGGGTGGAAGTAGATGAATCCTACAGCAACCTAAGCTTGCGTAGATGCAGTGCAATAATATCTGTGCATATGCAGATGACAGATTGAAGCTGTTTGTAAACGTACTTACGCTATCTGATCCGTTAAGCTGGATATATCTTTGATGTAAGGCGGGCACAGTATTGGCTGAGCTTGGTTTGCAGGGTATTGTTAAGACTTCACAAAGAAATGTTGGTTTGTTGGTCCGGGGCGGACGAGCGACTTCAGCGTAGCTGAAACTGAGAGGCTTGTTCTCTCGTCGAGCGCTTGAAGCAAAAGAGGCCTCTGCCAGCGCTTCCCTTGTTTAAATACGAGTGAATTAAAAGTCCTGGATTACCGGAAAACCCCTCGGCCGGGAACTGGGATTAGTCTGAGGGAATCAAGCAGCATAAATTTATTTATCGAGGTGATAAATTTTCTATATACAGTGGGCAAGAAAAAGAACATTCACCATTTATTTAGGATTATATGATTGAACTTTTCTTGTATCATTAATACAGGCAACTTACTTTACTGAGTCCAGGTGATCTGTTTCATGCGACTCTGTTGGACTCTGTCCATAAAATGAGTGTTTCCATTTTATTCTGATTTATTTATTCTATATTGCTCCTGATTCTAGTAACGTCGGCTGAGGCAGTTTCAGACGTATATTTATAGCCTCGATACAGAGTCTCTAAAATTCTCACATCGCTCAATACGGGTTTTGTTTTTATTCTGAGCGGGAACTATTTTCTGGTATATCGACCTTATCTTCTGTAGCTTGCACTACTGATATTAAAATACAGCGCTTATTAATTTTACCAAGTTTACCTAAACGGTCACTTTTTTCTTTTTGATTTGAGAATAAAAACCATGTAATTAATACTCACTTTTCGGAAACTAGTTCTCCTACGAACCTGGAATTATGGCAGTTCCTGGCTCTTTGAGCAAAGTCTTTACAAATCAGCCTTTGAACTTGCAGAATGTGATAACTGGAGAAGAACAAAATATTCGTTCGAAAACGAGCCTTTTTCATTTATAATAAACTGTTCCTCACGCCTATCGTTGGGCTTTATGTAAAAACAAACATTTTGCTAGTTTTTCGTTTTTATTTACATTACCTTCATTGTTTTAATTGTCTCGTAGATGACGTTTATGTCAGAGATCAGCTGCATAAGCAATTTTAATGCCATTAACATCAAGAAGGATATCGCTCTGGTTTCCTTCATTCAGTGTAAATACTTGTCGAGAAAAATTTCATTTTGCTCTTGTCTGTAAAAAAAATAATAAAAACGTTTCGTTTGCAACGTTTCTCAGTCCTTCGGTTTTCGTTTTTAAACGTTTTAAATTTAATTAGAAGTGACAGAAAAATAGAAACGCTCTAGTTTTTATTTGATAAAATTAAAGGAGTTTTAGTTAATTTGGTGCAAGATTTAAAACCGAACAAGTTAGGCGGGAGGGAAGATTTTTAACACAAAAATTAGCGATATAAATAAACGACATTTCGATATCTTGGGATGTCATTGTCAAGTAAATGTGTAGGTTAGTTCTTACACTATAAATAGATCTACAGTTATGCCCATAAAGTGGCAAAATACGTTAAGTGACAAGAAAACTATTTACAATGCAAGAACTAACCTACATATTTGCTTCACAATGACACCCGAGGATGTCGAAACGTCCTTTAATTATTAAGATTTAAAACCGTTTGGTTTAAATGGCATTAGCTCGTTGAGAACTTAGTTCATGAAACCCAGATTTTCACGATTACAAAATGTAATTACATTTCTTTTATCCTACGAGTAACAATTCCCATACCAGAGGAAAAAGGTTTGTGAGTACATTTTCATGACTGCTTTTTTTGTTTTTACCTTCATTCAGGTCTTCCTCATTAAACGTTTCCTTTCTCGTCTCCACCTTCTCGCGTAAAAGTTAGTCGATCGATTTAGTCCGTTAAAAAATAAAAACGATAAAAAATATATCTTCACCGAGATGGCTATTTCCGGAGTCACTATCAAGTTGTTCAGAGACGTTTTTATGGGGCTTGATTAGGATGTCAGAGTCACTTGAAGATATATATATATATATGGAGGGTTTGAAGCTTGGGAACAACCCAAAAATAAATTAAAAAAAAAAAAACAAAAGAGAAAATGGCTTGGTTGGCAAATGACGCAACAAACGGAGCATCAAGGGAGGTGAACCTCCTCCTGTAAATGAGGTTAAACTACGCCTTAAACGCGGCAAGGAACGCAAAATCTTGGAAAATGAGAAATCTTTTCGTGCACGTCTCAAGGATCCCGAGACCAAAAACGCAAGTGTGGCTCATCGTTAAACGTGCAAGGTTGCGCGAGCAAAAAAAAATGAGATGGGCGAGAATCTCCAACCCTCGCACTGTCCTTTTCGAGAAATTTTCAAGTTTTTCACGCGTAGAGATCTAAAGAAGGACCAAAACTGGCATTTTTCAAAAAGCTTTAAGCGCATTAGAGGATTCTTTGAAAGAGAAAAACAGCCAAAAATTTAAAAAGAAGCGAGTGAAAGAACTTCCTCCCGTAAATCAGATTAAACGACGCCTTAAACGCCGCTAGGACTGCAAAATCTCAGAAAAAAAGAAATCTGTCGCAACCATCACAAGGACCCCAAGATCGAAAACGCTAGTGTGGCACACTGCTAAACGCGCGAGGAATGCGCGAGAAAAAAAATGACATGGGCAAGAATCTTTAACCCACGCACTGTCCAACTTGATAGAATTCTACGCATGGAACAAACGTGTGGAGATTTCACGGAGGGCCAAATTGGCATCTCTCAAAAACTAATAAACATACTTTAGGATTCCGTAACCCAAAACGCGACTGTGGCTTATTGCTAAAAGCCCAAAGATACACAAGAAGAAGAAAAAATGACAAGGGCAAAACTGAGACATCTTTTCGTGCACGTCTCAAGGAACCCGAGACCAAAAGCGCAAGTGTGGCAGATCGTTAAACGCGCACGTGCGAGAAAAAAGAAAAATAACATGAGCGCGAATTTCCAACCTAAGCACTGTCCAATGCGTTAGAATTCCACGTGTGAAACACGCGTGTGGAGATTTAACGGTGGGCCAAAACTGTCATCTTTCAAAAATCCATTAAACATAGTTTAGGACTGCGGGACCGAAAACGCGACTGTGTAAAATGCCTACAGGTGCAAAGATGCGCGAAAAGAGGGAAATATGACATAACGGAGAACATTTAAAAAACGCACTGTAGACAATAAAATCTCCACGCTTGTAATTAACGGGTCGAGATTCGAAGGAGGGCCAGAATTGGCACATTTCAATAAAGCTTAAAGCCCAGTAGCAGGATCCTGGGAAGAGAAAATTTAAAAAATAGGGCGAGAAAAAGAAATTCCGGCTGTAAATAAGAAAATGGGAAATCCTTTTGTACACGTCTTCAGGATTCCGAAGCCGCGAAGCATGCGAGGCCGCGAAGGAGAGAATGCCACGCGTGAAACACAGGTGTAGAGATTTGACGGAGGGCCAAAACTGGCATATTTCAAAGCCATTTCAAAGACCGAAAACGGAAATGTAGCACATTACTGAACGAAAAAGCGCCAAAAGAAAAAAAAATGCAACGGCTAGAATCTCCAACACACGGACTGTGCAATTCGTTAGAATTCTACTAGTGTAACACACGAGTGGTGATTTGACCAAGGACCATCACTGGCATCTTTCAAATATCCATTAGACATAGTTTAGGATTACTAGACCGAAATGGCGAGTGTGGCACATCGTAAAACCCACGAAGACGCACGAAAATAAAGAAAAATTACTTGTAGTAGAATCTTTAATCAACGTATTGTTTTATTTGATAGAATGCTACCCGAGGAAAGGAAGTGTAAAGATTTGAATAAGGGCCAAAAGTGGCACCTTTGAAAAACCCAATAAGCATTGTTTAGGATTCCAAAGGCGTAAACTCGAGTGTGGCTTATCGCTAAACCCGCGAAGACGCACGAAAAGAAAGAATAACGATTCGTAGGAAAATCTCCAATCAACGCACTGTCTAATTCGAAATGATTCCAACCAAAAAACGGACGTTTAAAAATTTGAATGAGGCCCATAACTACCATGTTTAAAAGTCCTATTAAGAATAGTTTAGGATTCCGAGACCGAAACCGCGACTGCGACACATTACTAAGCGCGCAAAGACGGGCAAGAAGAAAAGAATGACGAGGGCAAGAATCTCCACATAACGCAATGTCGAATTTATTAGAATTCTACGGGTAAAACACAGTTTTGGAGACTTAATGGAAAATCAAAACTAGTATCTTTCAAAGGCTCATTAAGCTAGATTGGGATACTTAAACCTCCAATATCGCCATTAAGGTACATCGCTAAACACGTAAAAGTGCGTAAAAAGAAATAAAAATGACATTGGCGAGACTCTCCAACACAAAGACCTTCCAAGTCGATAAAATACCACGCGTGAAAGAAGGATGTGGAGATTTGATAACGGGCCAAAACTGACATCTTTTTTTACCCATTAACCACAGCTTAGGATGGCAAGATCCAAAACGCAAGTGTGGCACATCCTTAAAGACGCGAAGACGCACCAAGAGAAAGAAAAATGTAATTTACTAGACTCTCTAACCCGCTTACTGACCAATTTGCTAGAATTCTACCTAAGAAACACATGTGTAGTAATGACATCTTTCAAAAGCCAGTAAGTATAGTTTAGAATTCCAAGACCGAAAACGCGAGTGTGGCACATCGGTAAGCGCTCGAAAAAGCGCCAAAAGAAAGAAGAATATCATTGGCTAGAATCTCTAACCCGCTTACTGACCGATTCGTTAGAACTCTACTTAGAAAACACATGTGTAGTTATATGAGCTAGGGCCAAAAATGGCATCTTTCCAAACCCAGTAAGCATAGTTTAGGATTCAAAGATCGAAAACGCGAGTGTGGCACATCGGTAAGCGCTCGAAAAAGCGCCAAAAGAAAGAAAAAGGTCATTGGCTAGAATCTCTAACCCGCTTACTGACCAATTCGTTAGAATTCTACTTACGAAACACATGTGTAGTAATTTGACCGAGGGCCAAAAATGGCATCTTTAAAAACCCAGTAAGCATAGTTTAGGATTCCAAGACCGAAAACGCGAGTGTCGCACATCGGCAAGCGGGCGAAAAAGCGCGAGAGGAAAGAAAAATGTCATTGGCTAGAATCTCTAACGCGCCTACTGACCAATTCGTTAGAATTCTACTTAAAAAAACACATGTGTAGTAATTTGACCGAGGGCTAAAAATGGCATCTTTAAAAACCCAGTAAGCATAGTTTAGGATTCCAAGACCAAAAACGCGAGTGTGGCACATCGGTAAAAGCTCGAAAAAGCGCCAAAAGAAAGAAAAATGTTATTGGCTGGAATCTCTAACCCGTCTACTGACCAATTCGTTAGAATTCTAGTTAGGAAACACATGTGTAGTAATTTGACCGAGGGCCAAAAATGGCATCTTTCAAAACCCAGTAAGCATAGTTTAGGATTCCAAGACCGAAAATGCGAGTGTGGCACATCGGTAAGCGCTCGTAAAAGCGCCAAAGGAAAGATAAATGTCATTGGCTAGAATCTCTAACCCGCTTACTGACGAATTCGTTAGAATTCTAGTTAAGAAACACATGTGTAGTAATTTGACCGAGGGGAAAATCAAAGGAGACCTATGGCCAAACTCGTGGATTAGGTAATCTAGAAATGAAACATATTGGTGAACTTGCAATTACTGGTGTATTATTAAATGCTGTTAAAACAAGCCGGGTTTGTACCATGCAAGGTCGCACTTAACTCACAAAGTGTAGGCTTTTTTCGTTGGCTTTTTTTGGCACACATATCACAAAGATATACGTCCAGAATAGCTAGGGTGACAAAATTGCAGCAAAACATGGAGTGGTAAAGACTAAGGGTTCTTGGGTCACAGAGGACACTCCTGCCCAACAAATCATAGTGTACTCTCCCCCGCTCCCCCCCTTCCCTCACACCAAGATCTTGATGTTGATCTGCCGGCTGGAAAAATTTGCATGTATTCAAGTCGTACGAGGTCACAAACGTTTTTCATTGCATTTCATTCAAGGTTGTATAGATAAGGTTTCTTATGAGACAGCACTTCTTTTCCAATATGGGAGCGCTTGTCTTTATATATATATTGCACTTAAAATACATCAAAATAAGTAGACTCTTTTGCAAGCATTTTCAGTGTTGATCCGACAAATCTGTCGACCATAAATATGTGTTCCAACAATAATAATAACAGCTTCATTGAAGTGTCAATGTATTTAGTATTGACTAATAATTGGGGACAAGCTCACAGGGGGTTTCTTTCCCTTTGTTATCTTTTCAATCAGGAAGCAAAAGTGTAAACAAAAGACAGGGTAAAAATCATTTAAGCTTATCAGAGTATTTGGGAGTTTCTTTCCAAGTTTTTGTACATTTCACATCCCACTTAGAGTTCAGATCAATGTACTAAAATAAACAAGACAAGTATAGAGAACACAACTTTAGTCTAAACTAAACTCGATGCCAGTCGAACATGGACAACTCAACATGAAAAACTTAAGAGTTTAAACTGCAAAGCGGTGAACGAAGGTCTTGCTTGATTGAACGTTGGATCTCACAGCAGATTCAATCAGCCAAACTTGAAAAGAAAAACGATAATACGTCACTACTGCAAGGTTGACACGACGTCGTAGAGTTAAAACAATATTTCGGCTGGCCTCAGCTTTAGATGTTACTAAATTATAAAAATGAAATTACAATATTATACAATGGTGCCGATGTTTGTCTTGTATTCAATAGCTGTTTCGTTCATTAAAAGTTGTTTCGTTTCGCTCATATAAGCTCATTAAGGTCGAGGAATAAGACACATTCTCATCAAAGCTTACCACATTAGCTTTTCAGGTCACTTTCCAGCAAACAAATGCACATCTCCTGGTCATTTTGAACGCCTGGACGACTCAAACGCTCCTGAATTCAGCCGTCAAGTTGGCCATAGTACTAATTCGAACATTCGAAGTCGACTCCACTTCAATTTAGCGAAACACCTAATATTAATGGTCGTGTAAAAGCTACAAAATCATCAATATTCGGGCTGGCACGATGCACGCATTGAGTAGTAGGCTCGCACTGACTGCACGGTTACTATGCCAATATGGCGTCGGGCTTGGTTACTATTCCAGTGTGGCGTCGGGCGCGGTTACTATTCCAACATGGCGTCGGACTCGGGCGCTCTCGTTCGGGCCGACTAATTACGAGCAGTGTCTACACCTGAGTGAGTGAGTGAGTGAGTGAGTGAGTGACACATTTGCATATCGGAGTCCCCGCAACAAACACGTTTCTACGCTTCGCGTATCCACGAGTTTAAAAAGGCATCTTTTAAAACCCAGTAAGCATAGTTTAGGATTGCAAAACCGAAAACGCGAGTGTGGCACATCGGTAAGCGGTCGAAAAAGCGCGAAAGGAAAGAAAAATGTCATTGGCTAGAATGTGTAACCCGCTTGCTGACCAATTCGTTAGAATTCTATTTACGAAACACATGTGTAATAATTTGACCGAGGGCCAAAAATGGCATCTTTCAAAACCCAGTAAGCATAGTTTAGGATTCCAAGACCGAAAACGCAAGTGTGGCACATCGGTAAGCGCTCGAAAAAGCGCCAAAAGAAAGAAAAAGGTCATTGGCTAGAATCTCTAACCCGCTTACTGACCAATTCCTTAGAATTCTAGTTAGCAAACTAATGTGTAGTAATTTGACCGAGGGCCAAAAATGGCATCTTTCAAAACCCAGTAAGCATAGTTTAGGATTCCTAGACCGAAAACGCGAGTGTGGGACATCGGTAGGCGCTCGAAAAAGCGCCAAAAGAAAGAAAAATGTCATTTGGTTAGAGTCTCTAACCCGCTTACTGACCAATTCGTTAGAATTCTACTTATTCCGAGACCAAAAACGCGAGTGTGGCACATCGGTAAACGCGCGAGGATGCGCGAGAGAAAGGAAAAATGATATGAGTGAGATTCAATTATTGAATTCGGCTTTCGTATGATGTGAAGAATTATCAGAAGATCACATCGATATGCACAATTTTTCACATCATACTTAGCTTTAGTTAACTAATTGTTAAATATACCTATTATTAGTATCGTTCTTTATGGCAAAATATTGATTTGTGCACTGGGTGCCTAGATATATACTGTATATAATATATCTAATTATTGAGTCGCAATTGTAATTATCGATTAATCTGGCTGTGCCTGTGCTGGTACTCGCCGCATCTTACGATATAATACCAGCCTTTGGTGCTTAAAACACCACTCCGCACTATCCTGAACAGAAGGTACTGCCATATTAATTAACTGCTAATTGCTCTACTTGTCTTTAGCTTACGATGGGGCATATCCAGTTGTGTATAACACACTATATATACGACAAAGTACCAGCTTCAGTACCTTTATAATAGCATTCGTATGGCACGTATTTTTTCCTGTTTCAAATACTGCGTCCTCGAAAACGGACTCTGCATCACCCTCATTTGAACACGTGGCAACGATAATTTTCCATCCCTAAAAAGGCAAGATGCTTTATAGTTCAGTGGAAGAGCAGAAAGTGGTTTCAAAATCAATGCCTGTGAACTTTAAAAGCATGACCAACAGTATTGGTGTTTATGTTGAACGCCGCCCGGTTAACTCAATTGGTTAAGCGGCGGTCTGCCGAGCAGGAGGTCGTGGGTTCACATCCCGGCCGAACCAACACTATTATGGTCTTAAAATAACTGAGAAGAATGTGCTACCTTTGTTGTGACATCTACAAATGGTTAGACATCCCAGTCTTCTAGGATAAGGACAAAAAACCGTAGGGCCCATCTCAAAGCTCTTTCACTGTTCTAAACCTTGCGCTAAATAGAAGAACCCACACTGCTGTTCGTAAAGAGTAGGGGGCGTAGACCCTGGTGGTGTGGCACAACTTTTCATGGGCTGGTTGGGTAATGATGGGGTTGATATCTATGGGGACGTTAGTCCTGTTTCATCCTGTCACCGTGTTGAGTCACCGTAGCGAATTCAATAAAGAGGTAACGACCGCTGCTGAAAGTATAAACAAAACCACAACAATAATAATTGTTTATATATTAAAAGAAGTACGTTTTTCCCATAGGTCAATGTGTTAGAGCTTCTATGGACGAGAAATATCGCCTTGGCCTATGAGTCGCCCTTGCATATTATAGTTTAAGATATTAAAGACCGACTTTGTCTTTCGTTAAAGGAGTTGCTGCCTTGTTTCGTGTCAAAGGTAGTGCAAAGTTATTGTTGAATATGTCTTACAGCTGTCAAAGGTGTTATACGCCTAAAGTGAAAAGCATTAGACTGCCACCCTTGGCTTTCGGCCCGTGGGTTGGCTTGCGCTTTTTACTTGTACAACAAATGCCCCAAAACACGCAAAAACCTTCCCATCTTAAGTACCCGAGAGTTCAAGTACCCGAGAGCTCGTATAGTGTAGTAGCTGTAAGTATTGAATTAGGTACTTACCATATATAACAGGCGCCGGTTCTATGAGGCGAACCTGATAAAAAAGTAATCATAATCATAACCATCATCATCATCATCATAATCATTTTTTAATAATATATAATATCCCTGTTACACCTGAAGAGTACTAAAAACGCAACCTTGTGATCGTTCTGCTCCTAAAATTTAGCTCCTTGCCTGTGCACTAATGACACGTATCATTACGTTTCCACATAGAAATCTTGCAAATCTCACAATTGACTGTATAAATATTTCATAATACGCTGAACTTGCTAATGAAATTTGAAACATTTGGAAGACTCCAGGGCTTCTACAAAACGTTTTATCTCAATAACACGACTAAAGCGGTGTCTTTCCCAGCGGATAAAATGTTTCTGCTGTATACAGATCGACGTCCCTATTCATTCCGACTTGATCGTAACGCCACTGGTTTCTGGGCAATTTGTTCCGGGTATTTACAACTGGCAAAGGAGATCTGAGATAAACTGTTTGTCATTAAAGAATCAGCGCTCAATATCATCCATGCAGATTGACTTTTCCCACCATTTTAAAAGAAATGCTTTTGCAAAACGTTGCCTTTTCAGACAGGCTCATGCCCCTAGTGGCTGATGCACGTTGCTCTGGGTGGCCACTGTTTTCTTTTTCCTGGTAAAAGGTTTTCGAGGTCATCAACTCTTCTCATTGGCCTATATGGGTCATCTTTTATCAGCCACTTGATCCAGGCGATGACAGATGGATGGTTAAGAGAAGAATGTGCGAGGGAGGGGAAGATGGGTAAGATGAAAAGCTTTGGAAAATAAATTATTTCTATAGGCAATCGCTTCTTATAATTTTCTTCTTATAATTTTCTCTCCTTTCTTCTTCTTATAATTTTCACATCAATTCCTCAAGTTTCGTGCCCGGCGAGAAACCAAGAAAGATTAGAAAGCAAAATTCGCCTGACGAGGAAGACATGACTCAGAACAAATTGATATATAAGCAGAAGAGCCGTGTTTGATGATTTCTTTTAGTTTTTAAAACAGAAAATACGCATAACACAGGTCTCACAAGTAGATTGAGCTAAAACCCTAAGAGTAGCCACGCGTATCGTACAAGTTGTTGACATATTACGTGCGCCATGGTCTGATTACTCCCACAAAATTTTAGACGTATAATTTTCGATGTCTTTAGTCCTAAAAGGCTTGTCGCCAGTGAAGATAATATAGTGATAAAAGAATCAGTTTGTTTAAAAATTGGTCTGTTCCCACCTTCACATTAAAAACTTTAAAGCAACCGTCATTTTCAGTCCGCGGCAGAAAGTTCCTCTGAATTATTCCTGCTTCTTAACAAGGCTACCGCATTTTGATTGGGGTTGCAAATCGTTAACGCATGCTCGAGACTGGCTGTATCTAAGGATGTTTACACGGCCCTTTAAAACATCCCCACGAAATTTGATATTTTTTTTTCAGAAAATTGTTTTAAATAATAAATTAATTCAAGGCTAATGGCCAGTCGCAAAACCTTATCAATGTCCATATTTTTTTCTCAATTCGAGAGCAATGTCATTCCTAGTTAGTTTGCAAGCGATATTGCTAGCCATATATACCTTGTCTATTGTTACCCTGAACTGATATTTCAGGCTGACGACGATGCATATTATATATACTTACAAGCTGAGACACAAGTTATTCGCAGTGTCAATATGTTTTTATTACCACAGTGTTTAATGAGAGTCGCAAACTTTACAGACCAATTTTGGCATTCTAGACACTTTAGACGCCCCAGTTGACTGTTAATATCTGTATTATTCTTCTTACTATTTGCGTTTGAAAGTGTCTCGTGTAAACACACGGCCAGAAAAAAAATCAATTTATTATGTCACTGACACATTTCATATTTATGCTTTAGGAGTACTTCCGTTTTGCGTATTTTGAATCAAAGATAATCAGGCAAACATTGACTGGGTTTGGTGATAGCAGAGCCCCGTTTCTTCCCCAAAATTGTCTGAAGGCAAGGTAAGTCTTGCTATCAGATGAATATACATTTTAAAGGAAAATTGTTATTTACGTTCAGTATATCCCTTAAGGTTTATACTTGTACCTATTGACCTCCCGCCTTGCGTCCAGCTGATAAGTGCACGGCTAGACTGCCGAGTTGTCCGCAACGTAAAGCAATATTTTCCATTTATGTATTCGCGAATAATTAGCAACGTACTTATGTTGGAGCAATTTGAATCGTTTCTGCTGGCTTTAATCGACGATTTAGGGGGCAAAGTAACAAGGTATATTAGCTGAGTAAGGCAAGCAACATTTTACTTTCTATTTATATGATACCATCGAACCATGCACTCACCGTTTTGCGGTGGCAATTGTGCTGTAAATAATTTTATTTAATTTATCACATACAGGCGTCATGTCCTCGCCGGAAAAAGAACCCTTCAACAGTTTTGTCGAACACCGCCTAAGCAGATTTAAGAATTGGCAAAAGCGTATTTCGGGTTTTGAGGGGTCCTTGTCTTCTGTTAATTATTTATAGCAACTTGTAAGGAATCTTCCCTTCCAAAATGGTCGTTAGAAACAGAATTGTTTGCAACAAAACGGGATTTGAGCAGAGTCAGAGTTGAATCGTTGTTGTTTCTAGCTATGCTACAGTCTTTCTAACTAACATATAGCTGTCACAATAATTTATAGTCCTTAGACATAGCCTTCAGGAAAATTGCCCAACTGATCTCGTGACTTAAGTAAAATACTTATTTCATACCAGTTTTAACACAAACAGGCTAATCATGCGGCGAAATGTTCATGTTCCCAATTTTCAAGTTCTTGTTCTATTATTTCGGAATAGTCCATTGTTTGGAACAGTTGCTTTTAAATTGTGTTTTATGGTCTATTTTTTTAATTTCGCGAAATCATTTAGCGAATTTTTTTTTTAGCCGGTTTTTTAAAGGTAAAAGTGGTGTTTATGTCGAAATCAAATGATGCATGAAAGTAAAGAAATTTTCATCAGTACGTTTATGAAAAAAAATTTTCGTTGACACACCATTGCCGACAAGAAATGTACTTTCCGCTGCAATAAAGATGTTGTAAAATGATTATCTGTATCTGCAGAAAGCATTTACGATTTTAAACTAAATACATTATGAACGCAAATAAAGCTAAAACATTGACCACAACGCTTCAGATAAATCGCAGTTTTTCTTAAAGCTCAAAATATTTGAATCCTTTTTTTCTCGGAATGATCGAATAACCGTCAGGGAACCGAATAGACCATTTCTGTCTCAGCACCAATTACGATATTTGGAGAAACACAATATGTTAAAAACACCGAGGATTTGCTTTTATTTTTAAACAAAGACAAAAGTCTTTTCCATATCCGCCGAGGATCATCTTACTTGGTAGGGTTTACTTAGTGTAATTGATGTTTTCGTGTGTGTTAATGCTACAGCAGAAAGCCGGCCGCAGGAAGCCGTTAAACGTATGTATACTTTCCGCATTGAGAAACACAGTAGCACTTTTCTCGAAAGCCATTTTGCTCTTGAACAATGGGCAAACAATTTGTAGAAAATACAAAATTATTTTCCATAAAAATATCATTTGTTCCCTTATTTTACCAAAATTAAAGCGAGATGCGATGTGGAGGTGGTCAGGGTACTCTGCAAGTGAAGCACATCCTTGCTGCAACCTTAAACCACGGATATCCGAAATCTTTAGAAGAAACACTTGAAAGCTTGGGTGATTTGAACACTCTTGCAGCCCAAAATAAAACACGTGTAAAATGGAATTGCATATACCCCTAGATCTGATCAATATTAAAACAAAACAGAGCAAAACCTTAGTAATTGATAGCATAGAAATATCATATCATGTTGAAAAATAACTTCAAAGATCTTGTTACACAAAATTAATCTAGACTGTTCGAAACAACCTTATTGTATTTCAACGTAAACAGGAACTAAAAGTGCTCAGCGTGATTCAAAAGGAAATTTATTTTGATGAAAAGCGAGAAATTTTTTGAGGATGACAACAAGCCATGCCTCCAATCGGATGATTATTTTAACAATTACGCTATCGGTTGATAGCCGGCATGGTGGGCAGACGGGAGTGCACCTTTGATAGAAATTCAATAGAAAACCGAGAAGTGGAAACCAGACTGATTAGCGATGTGTTAACTTGCGTGAATGATAAAATTCCAAAGTGATTGACACATTTTACTTGGAAAGATAACCATAAACACAAATGAAAGTGCTGCCTAATTGGTTTCATTGCAAGGTGCGCAAAATAGCGTGTCATACACGGACTGAAAAGTTACAACCACCTGGTACAGGATATGCAGCACCACATGAAAGAATGGTCACACACTAGGGTTTCATCCCCGGTTTCAAGATTAGAAACATCTTGTGGAACATAATAAACAGCGCCACACGGAAACACTACTTAGGCTTAACACAGACAACACTGCCGATATGTTAACTCTGCAATAGCGAAGTAAAACGTGCAAGTTTTAAGGCTGTTTTCCTTTGTGCGAGCTCGTTCGTCGTAAATGCTGTTTGATTGATTACACGTTACAAACTGAGTTATCAGTCGCACTGCGAACTTGTCGATGTATTGGTACAGCACTGAGAAAAAGTTGTTTTGGCGGAACTCGCCAAACGTTTGGCGAAAAAGTTGCGAACTTTAGCTTGAGGAGAACTTTCGACGAATGTTTGTCGATATTTCGCAAATCCAGTTTTGTTAAAATCTCGACGATATTTTACGAGGCTAGATGACGCTTAAACGAAAAAGTCGCTTACTGTAAGAGGAAAATCTTCTAGATTCTTTCCTGCGTAATCTTTAGTAGTAATAACGGTTTTTTGGAAGCATGTTGTCAGCTGTTTTGTAATGACGTATCACGTCGAAAGTCCGTGAATACAGTCACAACAATTTTGATGACTAAGTCGGTCAACATATATGTTGAGAAATTTTAAATTGTACCCCTTTCTTTGGGGTCTGACTATGAAAAATTTTAAAGGAAAACATCCGAGGCTTTGAAACCTTTTAAAGAATCAGGTGAAAGGAAGTTCTGGTGAAAATAGCGTTCTTCAAGTTGGTTACATTGTCTGCCCAATATATAATCAATAGAACGAGTTGATTGAAGGTGTCAAAAAGTTTCCACGCGACTAAAAACAACTTCAGCAAGAATCAAAATTGGGCAAAAAATTCATTTTGACGCAAAAAATCTAAAAGCCCAGCAAGGTAGGTTTTAGTGTATTTTTTGCGTTGTCAAATCAGGTTTTTTTTTAAAACACCTTTTCTTACACTTTGGACTACTTTGAAACGTTACCGAAAAGGACGTCAGCCACTCCATGGTCATTTTATATGTGACTAAAGAAATCTTACTTTCGAATGTCATTCTTGGAGGTGATATTAGACCGCCAGAACATTTTAAAAAAAAAACAAAAAAAAAAAAGAAAGAAAAAACAAAACAAAACCAAAAAAAACTGATTTCATTCTTAACTTAAAATGTTAGAATGCTTTAGCGGCCATTGGTAGTAGACAATAAATTTCAGCAGGACACAGCGAAGAAATGTAAGCACACATCTTGAAATGTGGCTTTGCTTTGTCACATAGCTGAGGGAATTTGAAGGATACGCGAATATAGTAATTAAACCAACACATACAGTTTAGCCTGCAGGGCATAGACATGTATGGTTGTAATCTATATTTATTTTATTTATCGTGGCCAACCTGTTTGAATTCTTTATTACGTGAATATTAAATTGGTAGAAATTATAAACGAACGAATGTCATTTCCCAAGTTTGCCGGCAGCTGTCTAGCTGGCTCAATAGTCGCGTAGTCTCAATCAATATTCTTGTTGTGCCCTTGAAAGGGAATTTTGTGTAGAGGTTTAACTAGGCTATTGTCCCTTTATCAGAAAGAAAATTATGTAGT